>NC_047588.1:20872571-21095071 GCF_011004845.1 Esox lucius
GCCAGAAGCACAAACCTGTCATTCAGACTTAACACACCTGGATGTGAGTGTGGCGCTGCGCTACAGGCACTTGATGTCTTTATTTTGTCATAAAAGACCAACAATTCCTTCGCATACAGATTTTTTAAAGATTGTAACAACCTGTACATGAATTTTGAAAGGCAAAAAGTGGCACCTTGTTACATAGATTTTTGAATACTTTACTCAGTGAATTTAAGGTCAGTGGGGCACATCATTTCCCAGATGTCCTAAGTGCACTCTGCAAGCAGACATCAGTGTGAATAGAAACACATCAAACATGTGGAACAGAGTAAAGAATATCTTTAAACCCAATGTGGTAGCATACCATCTGAAACCTCCAATCACTATATACACCAACACAAACATCATTTGGCACAGAACTTGTGTGTATACAGTATGTGCCTGTGTGTCTGGAGGGGGGATTCAGCAATGCTTGTTTATAATTCATAATTGCCTCGGCCTGGGGAGATTCCAGCTGGTAGGAAACCAATTTCATCTGGTTTAATCACACATTGGAGGTGGAGATATGCACTGGCAGGCTGTGCAGACACAGTTACTCTTTCCCTCACATAAACTCACATGTGCACAAGCACACACAAATGTTAGGGCACACACGCACACACATGCATCGACACACACACATACATACACTCTTGGAGGGCAAGTAGCATTAATAGTGAGGTACAGTACACCTAGGCTTATTTCTGTGTAATAGAGTAATAAACTGATTGGTTTTACCAGTGCATCGTCCAGGTATAAGAATAATCTGTTCTCATCTGACCATTTTCTTTTTTCTTGTTTCCTTGGAACTTTTATTACAATTGTTAGAAAAACATAAAGCACGTCATTCAACAACTTCAGTATTCAAACAATACAATATAACTTTTGAAGTGTGACATGAATACCAGTCAATTGTAATTAGCTAATTGTGTCAAATATGACATAAGCTTACCCTTTATGAAAGGTGACAAAAGCAATGCTTACAGTAATGGCTTTATAAATTATTTTCAATTGAGACTTCACAGTGTATAACATTTTCATGCAATGCCATGTCAGAGGCTTTCCTGGAATTACCCACTGTGATGTTTGGGACCTCATTTGTAAATTGGTTTGGAGGAAAAGCTAAATGCTATATTTCAGCAATAAGAGAGGATCGTATTTGGCCAGTATACCAGAACCAAGGTCCTAATTGGAAATGTATACCTTCTGGAACCAAATGTTCATAAATGCATAAACACAAATTTTTATGTGGCATACCAGTGGTGCTAGAGTTTGTCAAGTTTTATATACACATTAACCCATGAAGCTATGTGAAAATATGATAACATATTTTATGTTTCACCACAGGGTTAATGGTATGATCTTTACATTATGTGGTTGATTAGGGATGTGTCCCAATGCAAAAAGGCTATCAACAAAGTTGTATTCATCAATTGTGATCTCCTACCGGTGAGATCGCACTTGCTCAATGGGTACAAACATTTAACATTTTGTTCAGAAGTACAAATTTAGGATAGTTTCTACACAATTTTAATAAATGAGTCTCATGACCTTTCTGGTGTTGAACAATTTAGAACCTTAGTTTTGCTAGAGTGTTTAATCACATAATCTAGATTTATTTTTAAACCATTCATGGTTTGTTTTGACATCATTAAATCAAGAACTGGGTGTAGTAGCGAAAAAGATTGTAAACATTTTTATACATCTACCCCTAATTACTAGGGGTGGTTATTGGCAAGTACATTGTGATACAATATATATAATGATACTTGTTAAAATTAATTACATCATGATTCATCACAATATCACAACTGAATCACGATACTTCCTGAAATGCTAAAGAAAACCTCAAATAATATTAGGCTATATACTTGAAAGGACAATATTTAGCTAATCCCCATTAGCAACCCCTAATAAAAAATAACCACTCAATTTGAAATTACATCTAAATTAAATATTATGGAGATACAGTAGTTCATCCAAAAATCATATTTTTCTAAAAATGTACTTGCCAAATGTAATTCCGGAATGCACATAGAGTAGTTTTTTAGAAACATCCATCATTCAGCTCTGTCCCAGGCTGTAATTAATGTTCTTATCATTGTCCAAATTCATGAATGAAAACTGTTCGTCCCTTTAGAGCAAAGCTGCAGTGGACTTACTAGAGACATGAAGATGTTGTATTTCTTGAATTCCTTTCAAATAAAAGGGCTTTCCTGTGTTAACCGGTCAGTTTTGTTCACAATTGCATCAATCTGCGTGTTATTTCAGGTAGAGGAGGTGTGTACGTCACAGTAAACAAAATTTAGCTAGAAAGCAAGTGAAGTGAATTTTGTCCCTTTAAGGATTGACATTGAGTAGAGTTTAACCAGTCAACACAAAGACTTTAGCAGTGTACAATTCTGAAAACTACAATATTAGTGAAACCTCAAGCAACTTCATTTAATTATTTGAACAGCAGTTGGACACCTTGCTCTGATGTGAGTGCACTCCTCTGTGCAGTCGTAATATAAATTCTAGAGATCAGTGTATCGATACAATATATATATTAAATCATTGTATCACAGCACTTATAGTTTCCCAGTCACAGATAAGACCTAGTCCTGGACTAAAAGTCAAGCTGAATGGACTAGACTTAATCTGTGTCTGTCTGTGCCCCTTAGTGTTTTGAGGTCTATTCACTGCAGAATTACAATACTTCTTCAGGATACTTTGGGATTCTTCAGGAAGTAGATAATTGTAATTTGAAGAGGAAAAAAAGAAACAATCTGTGTATGACTCCAGATAGCATTAGCACTTTATTACAATGTATTTTGGAAATCCCATTTTATACACTACCCTGGCCATGATCTAAGTTCAAGCGAACAAACAAATGCATTGTTGCATCAAACAGATTGATGTAGTTCACTAGGTTTAGCCTATAACTAAATTACTGCTACAAAGCACACACATTACGTAACCTCAACCAACCCTAACTATTAATGGATTGGTAATAATTGGCAATGTCTAAGTAATTGGCATAATTGGCAATGGCTAAGTAATCTGAAGGAAGTCTCATGACAATCAATCAATCAAATGTATTTATAAAGCCCTTTTTACATCAGCAGTTGTCACAAAGTGCTTTTACAAAACACCCGGCCTTAAACCCCAAGGAGCAAAAAACAGTAGTGTTGAATTTCAATGGCTAGGAAAAACTCCCTATGAAGGCCAAAATTTAGGAAGAAACCTAGAGAGTATCCAGGCTCAGAGGGGTGACCAGTCCTCTTCTGGCTGTGCCGGGTGAACATATCAAGAGTACAAATTGTAATAATAACTAATAAATGCATGTTGGCTGAGTCCAGAGTCTATTTAAACTTAGTCCAGGTCAGAAGCATGACAAGATGGACAAGGACAGGGACAACACAGGGGAGGGGGGAGGTGTCATCATCTTGATCTGCAACACAACCAGGGGGACTTTGGACAAGGACAGCAACGGGTCTTTCAAGCTTGGTACTCCTCAGGTGTGGGCCAAGACCTCATGTCCTCTTAGGTTAAAACGGCAGGAGACTGGGAAAATTCAGAAAATGCATTCCTTAGATCTCCAGGGATTTATAGTGGAGAAGGAGAACTGACCCTACTCCCCCAGCACAATAATATACCTTGGGGCTGAGAAAGGGGGGTTCAGTGACACTGTGGCCCTATCCGGGGGAGGGCCCAACAGGCAGGAAATCAATCCACCCACATCGCCGAGCATCAACCCCCACAAACCGCAACCACCCTGAAAGAGGGCAGAGTATTGCCAGCAGAGTACAGCCCAATTGCACAAGTGCTCAACAGAGAGACAACAACAAGCCAGTAACTCCGCCCCCGAATGGCATTGGAGGGGGGGCATCCTAGTGGCGATGAGAGCCCACCTGGCAAGACAGCAAGGGTGGACAGTATCAAGCCTTTCTGGTCACCTTCACACCCCTGGGCCAGACTACACTTAATCATAGACCATACTGAAGAGATGAATCTTTAGTAGACATTTGAAAGTTTGCACTTCTAACCTTAATTGGCAAATCATTCCACAGTAGTGGAACTCTATGAAAGAAGGCCCTGCCTCCGGCTGTTTGTTTAGAAATTCTAGGTACAATTAAAAGGCCTGCATCTTGTGATCTAAGGTTATGTGTAGGTATGTATGGCTGGATCATTTCAGCGAGGTAAGTAGCAGCAAGTCCATGTATTGATTTATAGGTTAACAATAAAACCTTAAAATCAGCCCTAACCCTAACAGGCAGCCAGTGTAAAGAGGCTAGTACTGGACTAATGTGTTCAAATCCTTTTGTTCTAGTTAGGATTCTAGCAGCTTTGTGCAGCAATAATTGAGCACTAATGACCACTGTCATGCATAAACTTCCTCAACTTCCAAGCCCATCTGCCAAAGATATGTATGTGACGCTGACCAAAAAAAAACATGTGCGCCTTGGTGGAAGACAGAATAAAAGTGTGTGCAGGGGGTGCTGAGACTGTCAAGCGGGCTTCAGCATCCTTACCTACAGATATGGTTTTTGACTAGCTTGCCCTTTAGAAGTACTAAAATCAAATACTATAGTTTTAGCTGGAGCGTCAATATTAAGTATTTTTAATTTACATTCCTTTCGCTATTCCAATACCATTTGTGTATCATCAATGATTGTAAATTATTGAAATGTTAGCCTAATAGCCTGTAAGCGCTGTGTGGCCCAATATAGTCATACATACAGTAACACAAAGCAAGGAGAAAGCTCTAATTAAAGTCAAAGAAGCTATTACGAGGCTGATAAATCTGAATAAAGCACTCGGAAACATTCCAAATTAAAAACTTCCATGGAGCCAAGCCACCTCTGCATGGAGAAGATAGCATCCTATCAGCAATGATGAAGTCAATCATAGCAGCAGACGAACCAATCAACCATCATGTCCCATCCACAACAGTCTAGAAAAATCTTAAGTACACCAGGAAATGAGAACTAGTCTATCATTGAAAAGGTAACTTGCTAAATATAGAGACTCAATGTCAGAGAGAACGCTGATCATGAAACCAAATGAGTGCCCTTTGTCTCCTCAGGGAGTCCAAACACAAAATGGAAAGGCAAACCTATCATATTGCTGCATGTGCTTGTAAACAAAAGAGTATTTTCTGCAGCAGTATTGTCCCCATTCATTTAGACAGCCTCCGCCAACACTCCTGTAGATATTAACAATCTTGTTGTGTTAACACAGCTAACCGACCTGTTAGCAAAGGACACAATTTAACTTAGACTGGGAAACAAAGCAAGCAGATCATATAGAATTTTGTGTTGATCTTAATGCAACAAATCCCTAAACCAAGACAGCAACGATATGTAAGATTCAAAAGTCTACACTTGATATATTTTGACATATGCTCTAGATAAATATATGTCAGGTGGTATGTTTCCAGTATATAGTAGTGACCATTGCCTAAATACCTATTAGTGATGTAAGAAATTTAGAGAGAAAGCTTTCTTAGAAGACCTTCACCCAATTGACTTGGACTGCATTTCTGAAATTCCAGAAGCTGAACTTTCTGTTGCCTAATTGGTGTTTCAGATAAGTATTCTTTATTTAAAAGGATAAGGGTCAAGAACAGATCCATTCCTGGATTTAGTTCTGAATTGACTGATACTATTCATAAACAAAAAGGGCTAAAGCCAGAAAAACAACTTCAAGCTCAGACTTGGACGAATGTTTAAGACATTGAGGACATTTTGTATAGGAAATCTACAAAAGCTAAATCTGATTTTAATGTGATTACATTTTCTATTTTGTATTGGAGACTAAGTCAAACTCTGGAAAGCAGTGAGGACCTTGAAAAACAGTGATATAACTGTACTGTCCCAGCAGATAATTTTGGATTCTTTAACTAAGAAAAATGTAATTGTATAAGCTTCCAACGACACTTTATTGCAGAAGGTAAACTTTTTTGGAGAAAACTGCTATGCCTAACTGAAATTAAAGATGATTAAGTTATAGTGGAATACATGACAATCAAACATCATACAGGACTGCTCTGATATTATGAGTCAAGTGTTTTCACTGAAAACCCTGTTGATGAAAAATATGTCCTTGATTCCTTACTAGCTAAAGACAATAAAGAAATTACTGGGGTGGATAAACTTGATCCATGCTTGTTGGTTAGTGCTGTACCATTATCTCTGAAGTTCTAACACACATTTTTTCCTTAACAGTAATTTCTGGGGTTATCCCTAAACAGTGGCGTCGTTAGGCCTGGGCGTCCAGGGCTATAGCCCCGAATCTTTTATGAATAGCCCCAGATCTCAGATTTACCAAAAATAAATACAAAATGGCCCCTGATCTATGAATCTATTTGAAACGCGCATTTTGACAATCTAGATGTGTAGGTCGCTAGACATTTTTCGCATGTATATTCAAAACCCTGTACATGCTGTGGGCTAAGCCCTGAATGTATTGTGCTCCTAGTGGTGCCTCTGTCCCTAAAGTTTGGAAAACCGCCCATGTGGTCACACTACATATGGATGGGAACTCTAGTGTCCTTAAAAACAATTGTCCTATCTCTAAATTTGAATATCCTGCTAAAATTTAGAAGTAAATAAATTGCTGCATTCCTTCTTATCTAAAAATAGCATTTTTGACATATGAATCTGGTTTGAGACCTGGGCATAGTACTATAATAGCAAATACATTGGTGGTGAATGATATTATCAAAGGCTTTGATGGGAAGTTTAGCTGTGTTGCTCTGCTCAAAGTTCATTCTAAGTAACTACCACATGAAGCTGGTTGAGAGAATACCAAGAGTTTGCATTGCTGTCAGCAAAGCAAAGGGTGGCAACATGGAGAATCTAAAATATAAATGTATTTTGATTGTTTAACACACTTTTTGTTACTACATGATTCCATAAATCTTATTTCATATTTTTGATGTCTTCTCTATTAATCTATTATTTGAAAAATGAAGAAATATGCAGAGAGTAGGTGTGTCTAAACTTTTGACTGATACTGTTTATGTTTTAGTGCTGTGCCAATACAACGAAAATGTAACTTGATCGTGATGATGTCCTGCATCTGTTAAAAGATTTACGCCACATACTTCCCCTTATTTATAAAAACTTGTATGTCTTGAGATTGGCCTTAATTTATTATGATCACACATTACGATCAGCTGTATGGACCTAATTTGACTGCTGGCTCAATCTCGTTGCAATATATCATTTTATGCACACTTAGACATTCGTTTCTCTGTTTTGATTGTTAATGGGATAAAACTAATTATATTATTTCAAGTTTAATTAATGTGTTGTCAAATTTAAGAAGAGTACGTGATCTTTAAACAAAGTTAACTTGTAATTGTCATTTGCTTTTGGTTTATGTGCTGTCTGTTTGTTTGAAATGTGTGAGAACTTTCTTGAGAATTTTCAGTAATCAACAGCAGCATTCTAGAATTCTATTGGGGTCTAAAGGGGGTCTAAATTTAGATGTTAGGGGTTCATTAGGAGTTGCTAATGGGGATTAGGTAAAGATTGTCCAAGTTTATAGCCTAATATTATTTGAGGTTTTCTTTAGCACTTCAATAATTAGGATTCAGTTGTGATATCATGATGAATCGTGATGTATTGAATCGTAACATGTGTATCGTGATGTATATCGTATCGCAAGGTACTTGCCAGTACCCACCCCTAATATGTATGTGTGTATGTAATTACAGAGTGGAAGGCAAATTAAATATGACGAGAGAGGGGAAGAGAAGAGGTAACATAAATGGAGGGACAGAAAGAGATAGAGAAACAGGTATGGGGAGAGAAAAACGGGGACGGCTAGGTAAAGAGTAGGTGAATGGAGAAACTGAGAAAACAGAATGTGCAAACGGAGATCATGAAATTGTACACTGCTACAGTGCTCTGCTCTGGCATCTAGGCAGACTGGCTGAGCTGAGCGCTGTATCCCTTGAGCGCTGCATCCCCTGATACACCTTTGAAGTCAGAGTTCAGCCTGTGCCTGTCTGTTCCTCAACACTGGGAAATCTCCCAGTCTATCTCTCTTACACCCCCTCCCCAACAAACCCACAAACACCCAATACTCAGCACAGCCATAATCACACTTTCTAATTTTTGAAGCATCAGGTTGACAGAGGTAGTGAAATCTCTGAGAAAAAGTCAGACATGAGTATAGCTCAAGTTAAAGGATTTAACTTACATATATGCCTGTAAACACAAATATGACCTCATTCCTGTGTGTTTCCATTATTTATGAACTGGAATAAACAACACACTGTAAGCATTATGCCCCGAATGTTAGTTGAAAATTGTAATTTCAGTTCTAATGACTATGCAGGTTTTATTTCTGAAATGCTCTACAATGTTCTATTGACTTGGAGTGTATGTACTTCCATCATTTGACCATTACTGTCTGTGAAACAACAGAACACTCAGAATAAAAAGGCTGGCTGGCTGAGCTCTGAGCTCAAACCATTGCATAAAGTGTCCATCCCAGCGGCCCTCTGTCTGTGTTGTCTTCCAAGCTTAGTGCACAGAGGGAGGTGTGTGTTTTGGTTCAAAGCAAAGGGGCACATTGTTTTGATTTGGGATTATGTTTGTTTCTGCATGATAGACAGGAGAGTGGAATCTGCACGTCTGCAGGCATGTTTCAGGGCACCAAGAGCTCCTTGGAAGTGAAGCCAAGAAAACAGAAAGAGAAGGACTCAGGTGTAGGGGAGAAAGAAGGAGGGGAAGAGGTGGGGAGTGGAAGGGTACAGAGAATGGAGGGGAAGGAAAGGAAAAAGGAAGGGAGAAACTGGGATTTGAGCAGGGAGGGCCAACGCTTGTTTTTGATATGAACAAATGTTCAATTCCTGGGAGATCTGCCAGCTACAATGCAAAAGCCTGTGTTTGGAATTTATCTGATGTGAAGATTCCCAGACTGACAACTGTTGTTCGGCTCATTGTTTTAATACTCTGACTCTGATTTGGTATTTTGAGCATTCAATGAATGCCCCACTAAGAATGTCACAATACCCTTATTTTCAACTTTGATATAATACCAATGAAATTACACAAATCCTGATACCTACCTAACTAAAACATTTTTAAAAAGATTTTTAAGGAACATTGCTTAGTTCTTAGAATAATTCTCTGACCAAACAGATTTTTTTTCTGATTTTAAAACAGAAAATAACAACCTAATTATAACTTAAAATTATGAAGTAAATGAAAACTGTGCACTACTATTACTCTGGTAGTATTTTATAATTTTTGCAATAGTAATGTTTTTCAGGGGCACATCACCACATCAGTGTTGTCCTGGGCCTGCAATCTTGGGCTGCAAACGTTCATGTTAAAAAACATTATATACTATATGCTAAATATGCCATTGTCTTAATCTTTACATTAGGCTGGCAAGGCTATAGAGTGGGTGTTGAAATTCACCACCCCATTTAAAAATGGTGTTTCCCAACCCTGGTCCTGGGCACCCCCTGCCCTGCATGTTTTATACCTCTCCCTGCACTAACATACCTGATTCAAATGATCAGTTCATTATCAAGTCCTTCATGAGCTACATCAGGTATGTTAGGGCAGGGAGAGATCTAAAACATGCAGGGCAGGGGGGTGCCCAGGACCAGGGTTGAGAAACACTGAGATCGCCAATCAACCTGAAATGAAACCACATAACATTAGACTTTTTCCTGCTTCATTTACCAACAGTAAAACCAGTAGCCCACAATATAGCCCACACACGTGCACCTGTTTTAAGTTAGTCATTATGTTGTCTATTTTAGTTTCTGGTTTTCACCCACTCCTCACACGTTATTGTGTTGTTCCTTTGAGGCCGTGTAGTGCGTTTCTGCATTAAAAGAAAACACTAGACAAGCTGCTTATTCTCTGTGTTGTTACATTTTGGTTTGGCCTCTCCTTTTTATGCACTCGCTACCCACACACCTCACAAATACCCTATTTGGATAAGTGAACACCCCCCCCCTTAGAATTGCAAACTTCCTTTGGAATCACCTAGTGATTTTTGTATTTGTTCAGAATAAAAGCAGTTCATAGCAGGCTTCACTGCTTTGTAGTGCAATTCAAAACAAAGAATCCACCATGACGAAAAGGTACTTTCAAAAGGTCTATGAGATAAATGTGGAAAGGCACAAGTCAGGGGATGAATATAAACTGATTTCAAAGGATTTGTCTATCCCTTGGAGCACAGTTAAGACCATTATTAAGAAATTGAAGGCATTTCGCACCACCCAGGCCTTGCATAGATCAGGACGTCCCTCCAAACTGGATGACCGGGCAAGGAGGAGACTGATCCAAGAAGCTATCAAGAAGCCAATGTTCATTCTAAAGGAGCTCAGGATTTTATGGCAAAGACTGCAATGTATGCATGTGACCACAAAATCACAAGCGCTCCACAAATCTGGCCTCTATGAGAGGTCTAAGTGTGGCAAGAAAAAAAGGCTCATTTGAACTTTACCAGTCCAAGGCTAAGTGGAAAACTTCAGAAGAGACCAAAACTGAACATTTTGGCCTGAATGCTAGGCAATTTGTCTGGCAAAAACACAATATATCTTACCACTCAAAGAACACTATGCCTAGAGTAAAGCATGGTGGTGGCAGCATCCTATT
Organism: Esox lucius; assembly: GCF_011004845.1. Taxonomy (NCBI): domain Eukaryota; kingdom Metazoa; phylum Chordata; class Actinopteri; order Esociformes; family Esocidae; genus Esox; species Esox lucius. Next base: position 20,883,209 of record NC_047588.1, read on the forward strand.
GTAGGGGTTTCTCTTCAGTAGGGAGGACTTGTCAGGATAGAAGGGATAATGGACAGGGCAAAATATGGACAGATGGTTGAGGATCTACAGCCCACTGCCAGGAATTCCTTAAGTGGCCTAGTCCCGACCTAAATTCCATGGAGAATCTGTGAAATGACTTGAAGAGTGCAGTGCATAAGTGGTCACCATGCAATGTGACTGAGCTTGAAAATTCAGCAAATTAAAATGGGTAAATATTGCTCAGTCTAGGTGTGCAAAGTCAGTAGAAACTTATTCAAATAGACAGGCTGTAATTCAAACCAAAGGTGGTTCCACCAAGTATTAACACAGGGGAGCATTCACTTATCCCAATAGAGTATTATATTGTTTTAATTGTAATTCATTTATATTGTTTTATTTTTACTTGGATATTGTGGGTTACTGTGTGTAGAAAAGCAGAGAAATCAGATTTTAGGTGTTTTCATTTCAGGCTTTAAGGCATCAAAACGTGAACATTTTAAAAGGGGATGGTCTATACCAGGGGTATTCAAATCTGACCCAAAGAGGTCCGGAGCCTACTGGTTTTCTGTTCTACCGCATCATCAATTGGACCCATTTGGTGTCTTAAGTCTGAATAAGTCCCTGATTACAGGGTTGCAATGGAAAAATGCAGTGGAACTGGCTTCAAGGGCCAGATTTGAATAGCCCTGATCTATACCAATGTATATTTGGAGTATTCATGTCAAGTCAACAAATTGTGCTTCGGTCGGTGGCAAAATAAGAAATAAACTTGAAAGTGCATAAGCAGCCAACTTCTAAAGCAGCCCCCTTCAATGCAATGTAAATGTTTTATAATTGTATATTTGGAAGAGTGTGATTGTACAAGAAACAGGACATCTGCGCTACTGCCTTTGTGTGGAAGTTTGTTAAGGTAGGGTGTGCCCTTGAAAATGGATGTAGTATTACAGTATACACAATAACATACCCCTTTCTATACTTCTTATGCAATAAGAAACTTTCCCAAACATTGTACTAGACATAACTGTATATAAAAAATATGTTCCTTATAAACATAAAAAAATTTAATGTTGTATGAGACTAATTAGATCATCTTAGAGAGGAGAGGTTATACATTTGATTTCACCCTTACTATAAACCTGGCAGTGGGACAATGTCGTACTTTAGCAAAGACGACATGACCTTGTGAAGTTTAAATCCATTTCCACTGCCCCCTCATGGGTAGGGGACGTTTGAATCTCTGCCAGACCCCACCCCCCATCCCCACTCCCTCTCTCTCCTCTTAGTGCGGTAAGGTCGGCAGGATTAGCACATACCTTTCAGATCTCTGAAGGCATATACGTAATGGCCCTGCTATTTCCAGTGCTATGCATCTCAGCCCAGCCCAGCTGCTACTGTTATTCTTCTTCAATGGTGGCAACATTTATACAAAACATTTAATCTACAAAGGAACTTGAAACAGATCTCTGACTGTTCTACAAATTCAATTCATTTAGATTAACTCACTATAAAGGACATGAAGTTCTGTGATCTGTTGATGATTGTTATGAATGTTTAAACAATTGAACACTATGTAATTCTTTGGATGGCAGCTGAACAAAACCAATCGAAATAACTTAGCTAAGAAGTTCTAAAATTCAGACAGAATATTAGTTTAACCATTTATAGGAGCACTTATGCACTGCCCTGTATATGAAATGTGTTGGCATTAGGTTCTGTTCCTCTAGAGTAACTCATTGCCATCACATGATCATGTATACAATACTACCATAAACACATACCCTTGATATTATTTGTGCAATTGCATAGCAATGAGCAAGGTATGCAGTACCGATCCCCTCCACAAGGAACACAGAACAGAACAGGTGAAGGCAGGGGGGTGGGTGGACGTGCTCCCGCATGCTAGTACAAGCATCAACATCCGACTGAGTGAGTAACCCGATGGTTAAATAGACAGGTATACAATCTGATGTTGTGATAAGAGCAATCCTGCATCAGCTGATGTGTTGCTGACCAATTACCACTCGGATGTCCTGGCTTGACTGGCTACACTAATTGCCCAAACAACATTATTTTTACCTTGTTGAAGTCGTTAGCTATTCATTGATTTCAAACAGGTCATTCACCTTTGCTTTTAAATTGAACAAGGGTTAAGGGTCAGTCTTAGTTATATTCTAAGCTATCTTTTTGGATCTGAGGAATGCTCTCTCGTTTTTTTGGTGTCCCGTTGAACTTTAGAAGGATGTGAGCCCTTGGATTATGCCTCAGGACTACCTGGCCTGACAGCTCCTAGCTGTCCCTGTCCAAAGGTCTCCTGGTTGAGTTGCAGTCTTTTGTGGCTTGGTCTTTGGGGTTTTAGGCTGAATCTCTGTTAAAGCACTTTGTGACAGCTGCTGATGTAAAATCTGATTTGTGATATCAATTTAATTGAACTCATTGAACTGTAGTGAGCAGAAGGTGCCTGCAATATGAAGATAACTCTTTCAGCCTATTTGAATAGAGAAAATTATTCAATCTTCTGTTTTGTGTCACTTTATGTACCTCAATGAGCATTGATTTTGAGAAAGTCAGACACAAGGTATACAATCTCATTAAATGCCACTTAAAAATTAGGAAAACATCAGACAAAAAGACCAAAACCTAACTATTATGCCAGAATGCCAAGTACTTCATCTTGTAAAAACAAGGTATTGCTCATCAGTTTTCTAGTACCATTCCCATGGTGAAGCATTGTAGTGGAAGCATCTTACTATAAGAATGCTTCATAGCAGCAGGGACTGTGAGCATGCAGGACCTGACACCGGGGTGAAAAGTCATCTTTCAGCACAACAAGTACAAAGCACAGAGCCATGAAAAAGCTGGAGTAGCTTCAGGAGAGGTCTGTGAATATCCTTGAGTAGCCCAACCAAAGCCAGGATTTTAAGATCTGAATATTGTATATCACTGATGCTTTTCATCCAATATAACAGAGCTTGAGATGACCTACAAGGAAGAATGCGAGAAACTTGCCAAATCCAAATTTGCAAAGCTTCTAGAGGCATACCCAAGAAGATTCAAAGCTGTGACTGCTGCCAAAGGCACTTCAAAAAGTACAGAATAAAGGTTCTTAATATTTATGTACATAAGATATTTCAGAGGTTTTTTTAAATAAATTGGCACACATTTCTGTATACTTATTTTTGCTCATTATGGAGTACTGTGTGTAGATTCATGTCAAAACAAATTGTGGAGAAAGTGAAAGGTTCTGAATACTTTCAAAAATAACTGTATACAGTGCAGCTTGAAAGCAAGAGAATCCCTTGTGCAATTATAGATTGTTTTACTGTTCACCATAAAACCATGATTTAATCATAACCAGTCTATCATAAATAACATGTTTATACTTACAAATTCAATATTTTGATTTTGAGTAAATCACCTGTAGTAGAAAAATAAAATTAAAAAGGAATTAGTGCAGGTGCAAAAAGAAGTGAAACCCAAGATGCACTGGTTAAATCAAGCAGGTAAGTAAAAAGATGGAGTGCTGCGTCAGATGAACTGGCCTCCAAAATTACTCAACCTAAACCTAATTGAGCTGGCTTTAGATGAGTGAGACCACAGAGTGAACAAAATGCACCCAACAGGTGCTCAGCATACATGGGAACTCCTTCAAGAGTGCAGTAAAAGCATACCTCATGAAGCTGTTTGAGAGAATGCTAAGAATGTTTAAAGCTGTCATCAAGGCAAAGGGTGGCTACTTCATGTATTATTTATATTTGTTTAACACCTTTTTGGTTACTACATGATTCTAGATGTGTTATTTAATAATGTTATTTAATAGATATTTTCACTATTATTTTACGATGTGGAAAATACAACCCCATTTCCAAAAAAAAAAATGTTGATACTGAGACATTTAATTGTTTCTGGAAAAATATATGCCTACTTTGAATTTGATGCCAGCAACAGATTTCTGGAAAAGCTGTGTAATACAAAAAACTGAACATGGTGAAATATTACACAACTAATTAGGTCAGTTGGCAACAGGTCAGTAACATGATTGGGTATTCACACATTCCAGAGAGGATGGGTCTGTCAGATGGGAGGATGGGGAGGGATTCACCACTTTGTGAAAGACTGCGTTGGCAAATTATGCAACAATTTAAGAATAATGTTTCTCAGCATCTTAAAGAATTTGGGGATGAGAAATCTCTGTATGCAAGGGACATGGCCAAAAATCAGTAATGGATGGCCATGATCTTTGGGCGCTCAGATGGCACTGCATTATAAACAGACATGATTTTGTAGTTGTTGCAGCATCCGTAAATGCAAGTTAAAATTCTACCATGTAAAGAAGAAACCATATACAAACAAGAACAAGAACTGCCGTCGCCTTCACCGAGCCCATGCTCATTTAAGATGGACTGACGCAAAGTGAAAAACTGTCCTGTGGTGTGACAAATCAAATTTTTTGATTATTTTTGGGGTCACCGCAAAAGCTGCTTCAGGCTAAAGAGGAGAGGACCCTTCCAGATTGTTATCAGCAGACAGTGCAAAAGCCAGCATCCACAATGGTATGGGCGTGCATTGGTGCACATGGCATGGGTGACTTGCACTTCTGTGAAGACACCATAAATGCTGAACAATATACAGTGGGTATATATAGTATTTGATACACTGCCGATTTTGCAGGTTTTACTACTTACAAAGCATGTAGAGGTCTGCCATTTTTATCATAGGTACACTTCAACTGTGAGAGACAGAATCTAAAACCCAGAAAATCACATTGTATGAATTTTAAATAATTCATTTGCATTTTATTGCATAACATAAGTATTTGATATCCTACCAACCAGTAAGAATTCCGGCTCTAACAGACCTGTTAGTTTTACTTTAAGCCCTCCTGTTCTCCACTCATTACCTGTATTAACTGCACCTGTTTGAACTCATTACCTGTATAAAAGACACTTGTCCACACACTCAATCAAACATACTCCAACCTCTCCACAATGGCCAAGACCAGAGAGCTGTGTAAGGACATCAGGGATAAAATTGTAGACCTGCACCGGGCTGGAATGGGCTATAGGACAATAGGCAAGCAGCTTGGTGAGAAGGCAACAACTGTTGGTGCAATAATTAGAAAATGGAAGTAGTTCAAGATGATGATCAATCTCCCTCGGTCTGGGGCTCCATGCAAGATCTCACCTCGTGGGGCATCAATGATTACCTGATCAATGGCCCAAAGATAGCTGGGACCACAGTCTCAAAGAAAACCATTAGTAACACACTACGCCATCATGGATTAAAATCCTGCAGTGCAAGCAAGGTCTCCCTGCTCAAGCCAGCGCATGTCCAGGCCCGTCTGAAGTTTGCCAATGACCATCTGGATAATCCAGAGGAGGAATGGGAGAAGGTCATGTGGTCTGATGAGACAAAAATAGAGCTTTTTGGTCTAAACTCTACTTGCCATGTTTGGAGGAAGAAGAAGGATGAGTACAACCCCAAAAACACCATCCCAACCGTGAAGCATGGAGGTGGAAACATCATTCTTTGGGGATGCTTTTCTACAAAGGGGACAGGACGACTGCACCGTATTGAGGGGAGGTTGGATGGGGCCATGTATCGCGAGATCAATGCTCTTCCCTCAGTAAGAGCACTGAAGATGACAACGACCCAAAACACACTAAGGAGTGGCTCCCTAGCCAGTCTCCAGACCTGAACCCAATAGAACATTTTTGGAGGGAGCTGAAAGTCTGTATTGCCCAGCTACAGCCCCGAAACCTGAAGGATCTGGAGAAAATCTGTATGGAGGATGGAGCCAAAATCCCTGCAGCAGTGTGTGCAAACCTGGTCAAGAACTACAGGAAACGTATGATCTCTGTAATTGCAAACAAAGGTTTCTGTACCAAATATTAAGTTCTGCTTTTCTGATGTATCAAATACTTATGTCATGCAATAAAATGCAAATTAATTACTTAAAAATCATACAATGTGATTTTCTGGATTTTTGTTTTAGATTATGTCACTCACAGTTGAAGAGTACCTATGATAAAAATTGCAGACTTCTACATGCTTTGTAAGTGGGAAAACCTGCAAAATCGGCAGTGTATCAAATACTTGTTCTCCCCACTATACAGGTTTTGGAGCAACATATGCTGCCATCCAGATTTTTCCAGGGAAGACCTTGTGTATTTAAGCAATATTTTATTTGGGGGGCCCCCTCTTCCATATTGGTCAGGGCTCCCTAGTGGACTGTGGCCCCCTAGGGGTTGGGGGCCCTAAGCGACCGCTTATGCTGCATATGCCTAGGGCCAGCCATGGAGGCCAGTGGACATTTACTTGTGAGGCAAAGAGAAGGACCCAGGCCTTGCTGTACCTGAAAAGGAAGAAGCCCATATCACAAGGAGATATGCAGCTAGGTTGAGGAATCCTGGGAGATGAACTGCAAACAGTGACAGGAAGTAGCAATTGCTCCAAATCAACATGGAGTGTTCCATCATCGACGGGAATATGGGATCTGCCCTGTCTTGTCTGTTGACATACACCACCGTTGTCCACTTGTCAGTCTTGACTAGAACTAGAACATACTGGCACAGCAGGGAGGACCGGAACCTTTGTAAAGCTTAAAATTAGCTAAGAGCTCCAGATAGTTGATGGTTCTCTGTGTACTGACGTGTAGTGATGTGAGGAGAGAAGGTAAGAGAGATCTGCTTCAGCCTATTTGCTGGTAAGAAAATAAATGTATAATGCAAGAATGTGTATTATTTGGACTTAGGCAGATCGTCACAGGGCTGGAGGGTACTCTGCTGATACAGTGCCCTTCAGTGCCCTCCCCATTACAGTCAACATTGCTATTTTGCTATTCACTTAAGGCATGAAAATTCAATTAAAAGATTTAAATGAAGCAAAGTTACAGAATGTCACCTTCTATTTTTGTCCATTTCAACACATTTTATCAGCTAAGAATAACAGCACTGACAGTTATTTAAGCATACGTATTGGGTCATTTGGCTCACTTGTGATCAGGTGTTTCCTATTGCATGTACTGTTCACACATAAAATAGCTGTGAATGTGTAATCTCTGTTCTATTGTTTGCTTTTGCCTTCGGAGTCTGGTGTCAGTATAAATAATACAACACGAAGTCTAGGAAGCTGTCTATAAATTAAAAGAAAGTGATTTTGATGCAAAAAGAAAACCGGGACTCAATTAGAATAAAAAGTGTGTTGAAAAAAGCAACTGCACATCATCCAAAGCATACCACCTCATCTGTGCAGCATGGAGGTAGTGTCATGGGCATGCATGGCTGCCTGCAGAAAGGGCTCACTAATTTTGGATGATGTAACGAATGAATTCGCAAGGGTACTGAAGCATCATGGCTACCAATGTACAAGAACATGCCACCAGACTTGTTGGGCGATGTTTCACAATGCAAAGCAGGAATTATGGTGTTGAATGAAGAACTTAAGTCCCCAAACAGGATTCTAACATACAGTTGTGCTCAAAAGTTTGCATACCCTGGCAGAAATTGTGAAAGTTTTGCATTGATTTTGAAAATATGACTGACCATGCAAAAAAACTGTCTTTTATTTAAGGATTGTGATCATTTGAAGCCATTTATTATCACAGTTGTTTGGCACCCAAATGGCCCTGGTTAAAAGTTTACACTTGAATGTTTGGCCTTGTTACAGACACACAAGGTGACACACACAAGTGAAAATGGAAATTAAAGGTGAATTTCCCACACCTGTGGCTTTTTAAATTGCAATTAGTGTCTGTGTATTAATAGTCAATTAATTTATTAGGGCTCACATGGATGCACTGAGAAGGCTAGATACTGAGCCATTGGGGATCAGAAAGGAACTGTCAAAAGACCTGCTTAACAAGGTAATGGAACTTAATAAAGGATATAAAAAGATATCCAAACCCTTGCAAATGCCAGTCAGTTCTGTTAAATAATTTATTAAGAAGTGGAAAATTCAGGGATCTCTTGATACCAAGCCAAGGTCAAGTAGACCAAGAAAGATTTCAGCCAAAACTGCCAGAAGAATTCAGGATAAAAAGAAAAACCCACAGGTACCCCGCCACACACACCCCAGGAGAGAAAGTAGCCTACATGATGTACTTGATGAAAATGTCGATGAACATTATTAGTGGCCTACACGTCAACATTGTTATAATGCACAATCAGAATTATAGATGAATAGATCACATATTTTTTTATAATAATTATTTTGGTCAATTTGAGATCCGGGGCTATTCATTAAAGCTCTGGGGCTAGAGCCCCGGACACCCAGGCCTAACGATGCCACTGGTCACAACCATAAGCACTATGTTTGGAGAGCGGTCAACAAGGCCTATAGTGAAAAGAATATCATCCCCACTGTGAAGCATAGTGGTGGCTCACTGATGTTTTGGGGGTGCGTGAGCTCTAAAGGCATGGGAATCTTGTGAAAATGGATGGCAAGATGAATCCAACTAAGGGTTTGCAGACTTTTGAACAGGGGTGAGTTCATTTTTTTCTTTGTTGCCATGTTTTGTTTTATGATTGTTCCATTCTGTTATGACCTACAGTTGAATGTGAATCCCATAAGAAATGAAAGACGTTATGCCTGCCCACTCATGTTTTCTTTACAAATGGTAAATATATTATGAATTCTCCAAGGGTACTGTATGCAAACTTTTGAACACTAATAGGTTCCAGGGGAGTCCAGATGCTGGAAGATGAAGTGAAGAGCCATGTTGACCGCGTCATCCAGAGACCTGTTGGCTCTTTAGGCCTGCAGTGGATCTAGTAGAGTAAGTGATGGCCTTGGCATTGTTAAGTCCTTGGCATCTTGGGGACTGGGATGATGATGAAGGACTTAAAACAAGCAGGGATGCAGCATGTCTCCAGTGAGGTGTTGAAGATGTCAGGAAAAACAGCAAAAAGCTGATCTGCACATTGCTTAAGTGTGGATGGGGAGACACCGTCAGGCCCTGCTGCATTCCGGGGGTACTGTCTCTTGAATAGTCTGTTAAAGTCTCCCTCCAGAATTAAAAGTTCCATTGTAGTGGCAGGGGTGGGGATGATTGGGATGGGTGATTATCAACGGGCCCCAATGGTGGGGGGTTGGTGTTGATGGCTGGACACACAGGGAGAAGGTCTGTTGTCAGGGATGCCCTTTTGACTTTCATATCTGCAGTAGAACTCATTCAGGTCGCTGGCAAGTTGCAGGTCATTAATGGAGTGTGGGTTGTAGTTGGTGATCTTTTGGAGGCCTCTCCAAACAGAAGCAGAGTCACCGGTTGAAAACTGCTGTTTCAGTTTCTCTCTACACAGGTGCTTGGCTTCTTTCACTGCTTTACCAAAGCTGTATTTAGCCTCTGTGTACCTGTCTCTGGCCCCACTCTTGAATGTCTCCTCCTTTTCCAAACACAGCCATCTGAGTTTAGCTGTGAACCAGGGTTTGTCGTTGGAGCTCACCTTGGTCCGTGTTGGTATGCAGCTGTCCTCGCAGAAGCTGATGTATGAAGTCACAGCATCAGTGTACTCATCCAGACTGTTAGTGGCAGACCTAAAAATGGCCCAATCAGTGCACTACAGACACGTATGCAAATACTCTGTTGCTTCACTGTTCCACATCTTTGAGCTTCGCACAACAGGCTTAGAAAGTTTTAGTTGTTGCCTGTTTGTGGGTATTAGATGGACCATGATGTGGTCTGAGAGTCCCAGAGCAGCACGGGGTACAGCATGGTAGGCATCACCAAATGTATCATCAAAGGGAGTTATACAGAGGAGCCCATTTGCTCCATACTCTCTAGCTTTGACATATACAAACTCACTGGCAACCTGGAGGAATAAGGATGGGGTCAGGGGAGCTTGCAATTTCACCAGAATGTCAGGACAAATGGGGAGAGACTGCACAAATGATTCTTAATTGCCGCAAGTAAACGATCAACAAAACCCAAGCTCAGTTGTCGACAGTGATCACATGAACAGATATGGTTCTGAGCAGCGGAAGCATGCTCAAGATTCAGATACACCAGGCATATTGTGGGGGTAGTTTAATTCATTATAAAAGCCACACGAGCAAGGACGAACCCCTGAAGGAGGACCTTCCACCTTCACAGACATTTTTCTGACCGGACTCATTCTAACCAACATAGCAAACCAGCCTGTTCTTGAGAACAAGAATGCAGAACGTAACCTTGCAGTGAAATAAACAACACAACAATGCAGATTGGGATATAGAATAGCAAAGTGCAGCAGAGCAAAAGTGCAACAAAAGGGTAAGATCGCTTTCTTTTACTGCAAAAACAGTATCAAACTGCTGGCATGAGATTTGCCAAGAGTGGAAAATCAAAGTGACCAGGTGGATGTGTGTATCCTGGGGGTGGGGGCTTCTGGGTAAGTATGATAGGTATGATTGTATTTGTCATTACAGATAGCATGCAAGTGGTGTTTATAGTTAACACTGAAGTAGGTATTCCACCAAAATACCCACCCACAAGAAACTATATAGAAGAGATCTGTAAAAATATACAAACCCGATTCCAAAAAGGTTGGGACACTGTACAATTGTGAATAAAAACAGAATGCAATGATGTGGACATTTCAAATTTCAATATTTTATTCAGAATACAACATAGATGACATATCAAAAGTTTAAACTGAGAAAATGTATCACTTTAAGGGAAAAATAAGTTGATTTTAAATGTCATGGCTTCAACAAATCTCAAAAAAGTTGGGACAAGGACATGTTTACCACTGTGTGGCATCCCCTCTTCTTTTTATAACAGACTGCAAACGTCTGGGGACTGAGGAGACAAGTTGCTCAAGTTTATGAATAGGAATGTTGTCCCATTCTTGTCTAATACAGGCTTCTAGTTGCTCAACTGTCTTAGGTCTTCTTTGTCGCACCTTCCTCTTTATGATGCGCCAAATGTTTTCTATGGGTGAAGATCTGGACTGCAGGCTGGCCATTTCAGTACTCGGATCCTTCTTCTATGCAGCCAGGACATTGTAATTGATGCAATATGTGGTCTGGCATTGTCATGTTGGAAAATGCAAGGTCTTCCCTGAAAGAGAAGACGTCTGGATGGGAGAATATGTTGTTCTAGAACTTGGATATAACTGTCAGCATTGATGGTGCCTTTCCAGATGTGTAGGCTGCCCATGCCACACGCACTCATGCAACCCCATACCATCAGAGATGCAGGCTTCTGAACTGAGTGCTGATAACAACTTGGGTTGTCCTTGTCCTCTGTAGTCCGGATGACATGGCGTCCCAGTTTTTCATTTTAAAACTGAGAAATTGTATTGTTCTTGGAAAAAATATATACCCACTTTGAATTTGAGGCCAGCAACACGTTTCAAAAACATTGGGACAGGTGCAAGTTTGCCACTGCGTTGCATCACCTCCTCTTTTAACAATACTCTGTAATCGTCTTGATCTGCAACACAATCATGAGGACTTTGGACAGCAACAAGTCTTTCAAACCTGGTACTCTGGAGATGTGGGCCTCATGTCCGCCTAAGGTTAAACAGGGCAGGAGACGGGGAACATTTCTTAAATGCATTCCTTATATCTACAAGGATTTACAATGGAGAAGGAGAACTGACACTACTCCCCTGGCACAATAATATAGCAGCATAAAACCTTGGGGTTGAGACAGGGGGGTCCAGTGACACTGGGAGGCCCCGGATAGGGCCCAACAGGTAGGATGTCAATCCATCCACAATGCCGAGCATCAACCAAAGGGACAACCACCAACCTCAACCACCCTGAAATGAGGGCAGAGGATTCCCACCAAAGTTCAAACTATATTGCACAATGGGCACAACAGAGAGACAACAACAAGCCAGTGACTCAGCCCCTGAATGGCATTGGAAGGAGGGCATCCCAGTGGCGATGAGAGCCCAACTGGCAAGACAGCAAGGGTGGAAAGTATCAAGCCTTTCTGGTCACCTTCACACACGAGTCGGCACATCTAACCTTAGTTGGGCGATAATTCCACAGTAGTGGAGCTCTATGAGAGAAAATCTTATCTGCGGCTGTTTGTTTAGGAATTCCAGGTAAAATTAGCAGGCCTGCATCTATGGCGATCTAAGGTTACGTGTAGGTATGTATGGCTGGATCATTTCAGCGAGGTAAGTAGGAGCAAGTCCATGTATTGCTCTATAAGTTAAGAATAAAACCTTAAAATCAGCACTAGCCTTAACAGGCAGCAAGTGTAGCTGAGGCTAGTAATTGAAGTTTAATTATTGATTTATCAGGGTAACCAGAACCTGTATATTGTTCAGCATTAATGGTGTCTTCACAGATGTCAAAGTCACCCATGTTATGTGCACTAATGCACCCCCATACCATCACAGATGCTGGCTTTTGAATGGTGTCCAGATAAGAACCTGGATGGTCCCTCCCCATCCTCACTTCTGACAGACTCATCCTCTCTCAAATTATCTTTTAATACCCAATCATGTTACTGACCTGTTACCAAATCACCTAATTAGTTGTGTGATATTCCAACAAGTTTTAGTTTAACATAACACAACTTTTCCATTCAACTACGTTACAACTTTTTTTAAATGTGTTGCGTGCATGATATTGAAAGTGGGCATATATTTTTCAAAACAGTAAAATAACAATAAAAACAACAAAATGTCTGTTTTAACATTTGAAATGTTGTCTTTGTACTATTTTCTATTTGAATATAGGGTTTAAATGATTTGCATATCATTGCATGCTGTTTTCATTCATATTTCACGCAGCATCCCAACTTTTTTGGAAATGGGGTTGTACAGTAGTTGAAATCAACAGCACTCATTTTGTCTTTTGCTGTGCTTTAGCCATCCTTCACCCATATAGGTGACAGAACCTTTTGATGCAAAACACAATGCTAGGCACAATGTTCCTGTCAGATTTGGGAATCATTCCCTAAACTCTATCAAAAGGACATTGGTATGGGCATACACACATTCAGGAAGAGATATGTCAGCAGATTAGCTCATCTCAAGAGCTTGTTGCCTCAGCTTGAGCAGTGAAATGAGAATTGGGTGTTTCTGTATCTGATAACAATCTAAGCTTGCTGGAATTTCCAAGAATTCCCAAGCAGGAGACACAGAGGAGCCAGTTCTCAAAATCTCTCTCACAGGGCAAAACAGGGCAGGTTTCTCTGTCTCCTCTGTCTGTCAAAGCATGGGATTGCTGACAGGTCCTATCAACAGCCCTGCATGATTTCTTTGTGGCAGGCTACACTACTGATAAAGCTATGTACATTATGAGCTGGGTTCTGTGCCTGGCTTATATCACATAAATAGTATACAGTTTTTATTTATACCGAAAAATCTACTTTTACAGAGTCCTGTATTACAACAATGAAAACATAGTAAATGGAAGTAAAACACACATTAAGAAAAACAATCACAATTTTACAGTAAAAATATAATTTATAACAACATTGAAATGTCTTGTAGGCACTAAAACATTTAACTTAAGATCATTGAATGTCGTTCCATGAGTGTGGGGCAAAATAATTCTAAAGCAGTTTCAACCAGTTCTGAATAGGCCTGCAGTAACTACGTGTTTTGTACCTGCTGTTCTTCCAACTACTTTGTTCTCTGTTTGATAGTCAGGAAGTTCTTCCGTGACTGTCTTACATAAAAACTTGATGCGTTAACACATGTGATTTTTGAAAAATGCTTAAAGCCATAAATTTTTTTTGACACCATTAATATGTGTTTTTTGTTTGAGCCTCAAAATCATCCATAGTTGCCGCTTGACCGGTGTTGGAGTTGCAGTTCCTGTCATAAATTGTGTTTACTCACCACTTTTCTGTAAAAACAGTGCATTTCTGTTTTCAATAAAACACAGTTTATGCTGGACCAAGTTGTTGGAAACTGGAATATCTACAAGAAAAGCCTTGCCTCCCCAAATCCACCAGTTAACTTTGCATTTAGCATGGTAAATTATGCTCACTTTATGTTGTGGCTAGCCTAAGCTAAGCATTGATGTCGTCACCTGTTGAATTTCCACAAAAGTATATTATAATATCTGCTGTGCATAAACAAATTACAGATCTCTCCTGTTAACCTTTTTAGAGTTCCAGAATGTGATTATGACGTCACAATACATTTAATCCGCAGCTTCCCAAAAACACCACGCTGCTTACTAGTCATACATCTAATTAAAATGTCAGTTATATTAGCAAACTACTACCGGTAGTAATACTGTTAAAAATGTATATTGAATAATTATTGACCAACCTTAATATGCTGTCCTTTTTCTTACGATCGTGGCGCAAAAGTACTGACAGGCTTTACTTTTATCAATAAAACATACGCAGTCAGGCAATAGGTGGTGTGTAAATGTATTTACGTAATTATTCAGAAGCTCTCAAAAATTCTTGCATTTAGTAACAGACAAAAAAGATCAGTGAAGAAATATTATGTTGAGCATTTTTCTCAAGAACAATTCCTGAGGGGAACAACAAAAGTAGTGCTGTAATACTGTTTTAGTTTGTGCCATCGGTTTGACCGCTATTGTGTGTGAACCCTACCAACATAAAAACAAACTGACTGGATTAACCCCACGTTAGCTACGCGCATTGAGTGCCGTTCAGACGGTTGACAGGAACAGTCATCTTGCCAGGTCAGGAACACTACATACATTGCTTTGCAAGCTTCTCTCATTGCCTCGAATTCAAACAGCTGCAAACACTGGTTGATGTGTTACTGTAGCTAGCTAGCGAACGCAGAAGATTGGTGACGGTTATAAATGTGTCTTATTGTACGGATGATTATAAATGTGTCTTATTGTACTGAGCGGTAGAAGTAAAGAAATGTCTAACATTTTGTTCGAACCAGGGGCGACTTGTCATTAGGGGCAGATGGGGCACAGCCCCACCTGTTGTCAACAGAAAGAACTGCAACAAAATTGTTATTTTTATTTCTTGAAGATTACTTCCTATAATTTATTATCTATGAATATAGCATCTTCCTAAATTGCATCATTTGTGTTAGGATTTTATTTCATCTTCATAGGTCCCTGCCTTGCTGCTACAGACTGCATTCTGCCAATTCGAGTATGCAGTAGTAGGCCATAGGCTAAGCGTGAATGTGGGGCTAGCCCCTCTCTCACAATGCAATGTACATTGTACGTGTGAAAATACTAATACGCATGCTCAGAATGATAGTGTGATCAATGTAGATCACACAGATTTGATGCCAAGTGGGACTGACAGCCGGTAGCCCCACTACAGCATAATTTCGTATTTCAGACCTGATTGGATGTCAGTCTGTCAGGCACCAACATTAGTCAGCAAGAAGAGCGAGGAGGTTAGATTTTCTTAGCTAGCTTGTTAGCTCCACAAACGCCCGATAACTTGAGAAAATGAATAAAGTGAATTTCATACTCGAGCACTGGTTTGAAACCCTTCATTTGGAAGAGAAACTTGAAGTAAAGCGACTTGGTACCCATCACATCAGCCACGGGATATTGTCATTACTCAAACTTCTGGTAAAAGTAACTGCGGGTTAAACATGGAGTGGCTTTTGAAGAAAAAGTGGCTTACGGTTAGCATACAAAAGAAGGCACTCTTTTGTTTTCCATATCTGCTATTTGGTGGAGATGGCACTTGGTCGAGGACAGGTTACAAAGATTTGAAACATCTTTCTGAGAGGATTGGAAAACATGAGAGCAGCGGGAGTCATCTGGACAATGCTGTGAAATTGGGCTTAGTTGGAAGGGTAAAGTTGACAGTCCAAGTTGACAGTGCATACAGGCGCTCCATTGAGCAGCATAACAAACCGGTGGAGGAAAACAGGTACGTTCTCAGTCGGATCATAACATGTATTAAACTGTGTGGAAAATGTGAAACCGCACTGCGGGGGCATGACGAGTTGATGGACTCCCTGAATCCTGGAATATTCAGATGCATTTTCCAGACTATGCATGAGGGCGATTAGAGACTTTAGAGGCACTATGACTCTCAGCCCATCTTCAAATAGACATCTAGCACTATACAAAACGAACTGTTAGACTGTATGTATGAGGTGTACAGGGAGGAGATAGCCAAGCAAGTGGACGAGACAACTGATGTCTCCTGTAAATCACAAATGGTGGTTGTGTTGCGATACATGTTGCCTGACAATACAGTGACAGAGAGGTTTTTGGAGTTTGTGGAAGTCAAAGATAAAACTGGACTTGGCCTCTCTAATAGCATCAAGGGTGTGCTGGATCCACTGAAGCTGGGAGAAAAGCTGATCGCTCAGACATATGATGGTGCGGCTGGAGTGGAAACGTCCTAGGGGTTCAGATGCTAATGAAAGAGACATACCTACAATGCCCAGTTTGTTCACTGCTATGCTCACCAGTTGAACCTGACCCTGCAGCAACTTTGTTCAGCAAGGATGAGCATCCTGAAGGTGTGTTTTGCAGATTTAACTGCTTTTGACACCTTTTTCTCTGGCGCTCCAAAACGTGTTGCGGCACTTGCTGAGGCAACACAGAGATGTGTTCCAAGGCCACCCGCTGTAAATGGAACTTTAAAAGTAGAACTGTCAATGCAGTTTGGAAAAACCACGCTGCTCCTGTGTATGGAGGACATACACACACAACCAGGATGGGATGAAGCCACCATAAGTGAGAAATATGGCCTGTCCAAAGAACTCAAGAACCGAGCCTTTCTGCAGCTGATGGAGTTGTTATTTTTTCCTTATGCCAGAAGTTGATGTTTTATACAACACTCTGCTAAAAACGGAGCATCGATGCATCTGGGATTAGTAGTGCGCTCACCCATTTCAAGGAGAATGTCCAGAATATGCGGAAGCAAACTGATGAATGGGCTGCCACTGCACAATGGAACAGACGAGCCAGGCAGACGAGTAACCAACACAGTGCCGGTGATGAAGGAGGCATGCGACACAGTCATCTCCCAGGTGGAGCAGAGGTTTTCACAAAGTGACCACCTGATCACTGCCAAGCTAGTTGACAGCTCGCTCCAATTTGTCCTGTCATTCCCTACATCTGAGCTTGATTGTGCGGTGAAACTATGGCCTCTAGGAAACGAGGAAAAGTTGAAGTCTGAGCTGACCGCTCTGTACCGTCACACTGAGCTTCACACTGGTAAGACGGCCCTTTGTCTGTTAAGATCAATCCATGAGAACAACCTAGAGGAGTCTTTTGCTGAGACCTTCACTCTGCTGAAAATTATCATAACAACACCTATGACGACATCCGAGTTGGAGAGGAACTTTTCCACCTTGAAGAGGGTAAAAACCTTCACTCTCAATACTATGGGACAGCTGCGACTCAACGCATTGGCCATGTTGTCCATCGAAAGCCAGCTGATTCAGCAGCTACATGACTTCATTCCCAAAGTAATCGAAAAAGTTTGCCCAGAGGAAGAACCGCCATGCCACCTTCAAGTGAGCCCTCAGCCTTGGTGAGGGAAAGCATATTTTATCATCCTGCCTTTGTGGTGCTGGTCCGTGCATTGGTCATATTTTTGTGCTGGATCGATTGCTATAGATGGTGACGAGTGTCTGTGTCCATGTTTATCTATTAAGGTTGTTGTCATAGAATGGATCTGTATCCCTAAAAAGTTGTCTTTCCGCTTCGTTGTGGCCTTCAGTGGTGTTGAGCTCTTTGCTGTTCACGTAGGTTCTGAGCTTGGTTGCATTCCTAATTTAGGTTTGTAAATGTGACAGTGGTCATTTTACATGTGTGAGAGAAAAGGAGAGCTACACCAGAAGGTCTCTCTCTCTCCAGTATGTGTACTACAACACCTGGTAGAAGCAAGCTGCTCTGTCGTTAAGTGTTTTGTGGAACCACACTGTTTGTTGATGTGTTAAGTAAACACATCAGTAGCAAGGGGGAGTTTTGTAGCTTTAGTGGTATGTATCCTATATTTTGAAATGGTTTGTGCCCCACCAATTATTTACATATAAAAACACCACTGGTTCGAACTAATTACTTAAAGTCAGCCACCAATAGGGATGCCACCTTCAACGTGGAAAAATAAGGGACACTTTGGCCAGCGGCCCCAAGCCTGGGAGACACAAAAGGTGGAGGGTCGCATTGCGTGTTATAAATATTATTGAAATTACATAGTTATTTTTACAGTGATATATTGGGGAGGGACAAATCATAGTTGTCCCAGGATGGCAGATCTGTCCTGACCTTTTCGTCAAGTGAAAAGATGAGAGAATCGTGGAAACCTCTACTCTTTTACTGACCAAGGGGTTTTTATCTAGCCTATATTACCCCAGAATCATGCATAGATGCATACTTCGAAAATCTACCAGAAATAGTCGCTATATAATCGTGAACAGTTTTATTTTAGGCTTACTATAACGTAGCTACTGAAGGTTGTAGTTAGCAAAATTCTTGTCAATCCTGACCCAAAAAAGCATTCATGGGTGCTACTTTGAAAATCCACCAGAAATAGTCACAATATAACCGTGAACTGTTTTATTTTAGGCTAACTATAATGTAGTTACTGAAGGTTGTAGCCAAGTTTTTATCTATCCGGAACAAATCCTAAGGCATAATTTGCTTTGACTGTAACAAGATTTGAACATACGACCTATTGGTTGCATGTCCACGTCTCGAACCACTACGCTATTTAACAAGGTTCAGCTAGCCTGTCAGTCAGAGACATTTGGTCTTCTTGGCGGCCCCACTTTTCCCCATCCGGCAAAAGAAAAAAAAGTTAATTTACCAATTTAGAGATAGGATGACAGTTACCAAGGACACTGGTGTCTCACCTAAATGCATTTAATGTTTTTTTCCAGACTTTAGGAATAACCCCGAAAAACGTATGTTATATTAAATATGTGTTAGACCTCCAGAGATAATTGGAGCAGCACTAAGTAAGCAAAGATATAGCATTTCAGCCCCTGGTTTTCTTAGTGTCTATAACTATTAATGAATCAAGGACCTTTTTTTTCTTTAACAGACTCAGTGAAAACCCTGTAAAAAATCTGTGAGTTCCTGCATAATTAATAGGTTTTCATGATTTATTTATTTAGTCATAATTTATTCATCATAATTTAGTCATTAGGTGTAAGTGTCATAGGCAGAAATTCTGGGGGGGACATGACTCCCCCCCCCATCCTGGGGAAAACTATGATTTGTCCCCCCTAATTTACATTGGTATAAATAGTCTACACACCCCTGTTAAAATGCTAGGTTCTTATGATGTAAATGAATGAGACAAAGATAAATCATGTAAGAACTTTTTCCACCTTTAATGTGACCTATAAGGTGAACAATTTAATTGAAAAACAAACAGAAATCTTTGAGGCAGAAAAATGTAAAACTCACAATAACCTGGTTGCATAGGTATGCACACCCTTAAACTAATACTTTTGTTGATTTTATTACAGCACTCAGTCTTTTTGGGTAGGAGTCTATTAGCATGGCTTGACGTGGCAACATTTGCCCACTCTTCTTTGCAAAAGCGCTCCAAATCTGTCAGATTGCGAGGACATCTCCTGGGCACAGCCCTCTTCAGATCACTCCACAGAGGTTCAGTTGGATTCAGGTCTGGGCTCTGGCTGGGCCATTCCAAAACTTTAATCTTCTGGTGAAGCCATGCTTTTGTGGATTTGGATGTGTGCTTTGGGTCGATGTTGAACTGAAATGTGAACTTCATCTTCTGCTTTCTAAGGGACACCTGAAGGTTTATTGGCAAATTGCCTGGTATTTGGAACTGTTCAAAAGGCCCCGGTTCCAGCTGAAGAAAAACAGCCCCAAAGCATGATGCTGCCACCACCATGCTTCACTGTGGGTATGGTGTTCTTTGGGTGATGTGCAATGTTGTTTTTGCATCAAACATACCTTTTGGAATTATAGCCAAAAAGTTCAACCTTGGTTTCGTCAAACTATAAAAAAAAATTTAGCTTATTTTAGCAAATTTCAACCGAGCTTGGATGTTTTTATATGTAAGAAAAGGCTTCTGTCTTGCCACCCTACCCCATAGCCCATTCGTATGAAGAATACGGGAATTGTGGTCACATGTAGCACACAGCCAGTACTTGCCAGAAATTCCTGCAGTTCCTTTAATGTTGCTGTAGGCCTCTTGGAAGTCTCCCTGACCAGTTTTCCTCTCGTCTTTTCATCAATTTTGGGGGGACGTCCAGTTCTTGGTAATGTCTCTGTTGTGCCATATTTTCTCCACTTGTTGATGACTGTCTTCCATGGTATATCTAATGCTTGGGAAATTATTTTGTACCCTTCTCCTGACTGATATCTTTCAACAATGAGATCCCTCTGATGCTTTGCAAGCTCTATGTGGACCATGTCTTTTGCTCTGAGATGCAACTAAGAAAATGTCAGAAAAATCTTACTAGAACAGCTGAACTTTATTTGTTATTAATCAGAGTCACTTGATGATGGCAGGTGTGTAATGACTTGTAATTATAGACACTTCATAGCGTGTTTAAGTAAACTCTGGCACACCCACCCTTTGCCTCACAGTTTGATCCACTGCCACCCTGCCCTCAACAGTGGCACATCGTGCAGGTACAGTGCATGTGTGGGAATTTGACAGTCAGTCCTTGGTGGTTGACTTTCAGTAAGTAGTTCAAACAAAGGATATGTTAGACGTTTCTTTACTTCTACAACTCAATACAAAAATTTTTAACTATTTCTAACCATCACCAGCCTTCATTTTCTCTGCATTGAATTACAGGTCACTCGTTATGTTAGCTAGCGGTTAGCTGATGTTTGCTATCAACCAGCTTTTGCCGCTGTTTGAATTCGAGTCAACGAGAGAAGCTTGCAGTGCAGTGTATGGAGTGTTCCTTAGCTGGCAAGGTGACAGTGTTCGTGTCTAACGTCTGAAAGGCACTCAATGCACATAGCTAACGTGGGCTAATCCAGTAAATTAGTTTTATGTTGGGTTGACATACAATAGCTGAATTTGCAGAGCTATAGTAGCAAGCAAACTGATGGGGCAAACTAAAACAGTATTAAAGCACTATTTTTGGTGTCCACCTCAAAAATTGCTCTTCAGAAAATGTTATGTAATTGTCCCCACCAAATTTGATATCAGATTTTCACACATGGTAGGTATAGATTACATACATACATACATCTTCTTCTTCATCCGGGGCCGGGTCGCGGGGGCAGCAATCTAAGCAGATATGCCCAGACTTCCCTCTCCCCAGTCACTTTCTCCAGCTCTTCCGGGGGGACACCGAGGTGTTCCCAGGCCAGCCGAGAGACATAGTCCCTCCAGCGTGTCCTAGGTCTTCCCCAGGGTCTCCTCCCAGTGGGACGGGACCGGAAACACCTTCCCAGGAAGGCGTTCCGGAGGCATCCGAAACAGATGCCCAAGCCACCTCAGCTGACCCCTCTCGATGTGAAGGAGCAGCGGCTCTACTCTGAGCTCCTCCCGGATGACCGAGCTTCTCACCCTATCTCTAAGGGATCGCCCAGCCACCCTGCGGAGAAAGCTCATTTCGGCCGCCTGTATCTGGGATCTTGTCCTTTCGGTCATGACCCAAAGCTCATGACCATAGGTGAGAGTAGGAACGTATATTTTTATTAAATATAATAAAGTCACAAATAAAAGCATCAGCAATTGCATTTTGATCTGTAATAGTAGTCTGCTTTTGCTTTTCTGTTTTATGGATAGGTTTCTCAATTACTTCAAAGTCTGACAATCCAATTTGTTTTTCTTTATTTTTCTTTATTTCATTTTGATTTCAGATCCCATCATAGTACTGAGACTGCACTTGTGAAGGTAACAAATGACCTTCTAATGGCCTCAGAGAAAGGTTCTGCATCCGTCCTGTTGCTTCTTGATCTTAGTGCTGCTTTTGACACTATTGATCACTCCCTTCTTTTAGAGAGACTGGAAACCCATATTGGGCTACGTGGACATGTTCTAGCCTGGTTTAAATCTTATTTATCTGAAAGATATCAGTTTGTTAGTGTGGATGGTATATCCTCTAACGAGTCAAAGGTATGCTTTGGTGTTCCTCAAGGCGTTACCCTTGACCCTGACCTCTCCTTTGATGAACATATTAAATATGTCTCAAGAGTTGCTTATTTTCATTTTCAAAACATTGTCAAAAACAGATGCAGAAAAACTAATCCATGCTTTTGTTACTTCTAGACTAGATTACTGCAATGCTCTTCTTTCCAGTTACCCTGAAAAAATAAATAAACTTCAATTAGTGCTGCACACAGCTGCTAGAATTCTAACTAGAACAAAAAAATGTGAACACATTACTCCTGTACTAGCGTCCTTACACTGGCTGCCTGTTAGAGTTAGGGCTGATTTTAAGGTTTACTGTTAACCTATAAATCAATACATGGACTTGCTCCTACTTACCTTGCTGAAATGATCCAGCCATACATACCTACACGTAACCTCCGGTCGCAAGGTGCATGCCTTTTAATTGTACCTAGAATTTCTAAACAAATAGCCGGAGGCAGGGCCTTTTGTCATAGAGCTCCACTACTGTGGAATGATCTGCCAATTAAAGTTAGAAATGCAAACACAGTGTAAACTTTCAAGTGTCTACTAAAGACTCATCTCTATAGCATGGTCTATGATTAAGTGTAGCCAGGCCCAGGGGCATGAAGGTGACCTGAAGGCTTGATACTGTCCACCCTTGCTGTCTTGCCAGGTGGGCTCTCGTCGCCACTGGGATGCCCTCCCTCCAATGCCTTTCGGGGGAAGAGTCACTGGCCTGTTGTTGTCTCTCTGTTGCGCAATTGTGCAATTGGGCGGTACTCTGCTGGCAATACTCGGCCCTCATTCGGTGTGGTTGCGTTTGGTGGGTGTCCCTTTGGTTGATGCCTGGCAATGTGGGTGGATTGATTTCCTGCCGGGCCTCCCCCGGATAGAGCCACAGTGTCGCCGGACCCTCCCGTCTCAGTTCCAAGGTCTTACGCTGCTATACTATTGTGCTGGGGGATTGGGTCAGTTCTCCTTCCCCACTAAGTTCTCCTTCTCCACTATAAATCGTTGTTGATATGAGGAATGCATTTTCTGAATTTTCCCAGTCTCCTCCCGTTTTAAACTTTAGGAGGACATGTGGTCCTGGTCCACAGCTGCAGAGTACCTAGTTTGGGGGGCCCATTGTTGTCCCTGTCCTTGTCCATCTGGTCATTCTTTTGACCTAGTCTACATTTAAATATACTATGGATTTAGCCCACATGCATTTATAAAGTATTCCAATTGGACTCTTAATATCTCACCCAGCACAGCCAGAAGAGGACTGGTCACCCCTCTGAGCCTGGGACCTCTCTAGGTTTCTTCCTACATTTCGGCCTTCTTAGGGAATTTTCCCTAGCCACTGAAATTCAACACTACTGTTGTTTGCTCCCTGGTGTTTAAGGCCGGGTGTTTCTGTAAAAGCACTTTGTGACAACTGCTGTTGTAAAAAGGGCTTTATAAATACATTTGATTGATTGATTAATATATGAATAACAATAATCAGATATTTCACAGTTAAACCAGGGATTGGATCTGTTCTTGACTCTTATCCTCATATGCTTATCTGCTATAAAGGTAAAAACAGTCCTTTATAAATCGGAATCCTACTATAAAATACATTAGCTGTTGGAGCAGCTCTTAGAGCTATGACCCCCAGCACCAATTCCTCCCAAACTCCAACCGGGAGGCTGCCTCAGGGTTGATGCTGCCTCCCCTGGAAAGGGATTTGTCCTTTGCTTTTGATATCACCCTCACCTTAGAGGTGATCTAAGAGACAACATTGCCTTTGTTTCCCATCCCTTTGATTTGAACAAAAGACAAATACATCAAGTAAATAGAAAAATCTGTAAAACTTAAAATGTATTGTTTAAAACGTCAATCCCCCAAAAATTCAACCCAAGAAAAGCTTTAACATCAATAAAACAATGTAAAATCATATGAAAGCAAAAAGTTTATCAAGGGACATACAGTAGGTTTATGTTCCGGCACACGTGCTGGCTGATGTGACATACAGTATCTCACAGAAGTGAGTACACCATTCACATTTTTATAAATATTTGATTATATCTTTTCATGTGACAA
Source organism: Esox lucius (assembly GCF_011004845.1). Lineage (NCBI taxonomy): Eukaryota > Metazoa > Chordata > Actinopteri > Esociformes > Esocidae > Esox > Esox lucius. The sequence goes on from NC_047588.1 coordinate 20,907,204, forward strand.
CACTGAAGAAATGACACTTTGCTACAATGTAAAGGAGTGAGTGTACAGCTTGTATAACAGTGTACATTTTACATAACACACAGCCATTAATGTCTAAACCGCTGGCAACAAAAGTGAGTACACCCCTAAGCGAAAATGTCCAAATTGCGCCCCAAAATGTCAATTTAATTGTGTGGTCACCATTATTTTCCAGCACTGCCTTAACCCTCTTGGGCATGGAGTTCACCAGAGCTTCACAGGTTGTCACTGGAGTCCTCTTCCATTCCTCCATTACAACAACAAGGAGCTGTTGGATGTTAGAGACTTTGCACTACTCAATCTTCCGTTTGAAGATGCTCCACAGATGCTCAATAGGGTTTAGGTCTGGAGACATGCTTGGCTACTCCATCACCTTTACCCTAAGCTTCTTTAGCAAGGCAGTGGTCATCTTGGAGGTGTGTTTGGGGTCATTATCATGTTGGAATACTGCCCTGCAGCCCAGTCTCTGACGGGAGGGGATCATGCTCTGCTTCAGTATGTCACAGTACATGTTGGCATTCATGGTTCCCTCATTGAACTGCAGCTCCCGAGTGTCGGCAGCACTCATGCAGCCCCAGACCATGACACTCCCACCACCATGCTTGACTGTAGGCAAGACACACTTGTCTTTGTACTCCTCACTTGGTTGCCACCACACACACTTCACACCATCTGAACCAAATAAGTTTATCTTGGTTTCATCAGACCGCAGGACATGGTTCCAGTAATCCATGTCCTTGTCTGCTTGTCTTCAGCAAACTGTTTGCAGCCTTTCTTGTGCATCATCTTCAGAAGAGGCTTCCTTTTGGGACGACAGCCATGCAGACCAATTTATTGCAGTGTGTGGCGTATGGTCTGAGCACTAACAGGCTGACCCCCCACCTCTTCAACCTCTGCAGCAATCATACATCTATTTCCCAAATACAACCTCTGGATATGATGCTGAGCATGTGCACTCAACTTCTTTGGTCGACCATGGCAAGGCCAGTTCTGAGTGGAACCTGTCCTGTTAAACCGCTCTATGGTCTTGGCCACCGTGCTGCAGCTCAGTTTCAGGGTCTTGGCAATATTATAGCCTATGCCATCTTTATGTAGAGCAACAATTCTTTTTTTCAGATCCTCAGAGAGTTCTTTGCCATGAGTTGCCTTGTTGAACCAGTGACCAGTATGAGGGAGTGTGAGAGCGATAACACCAATTTTAACACACCTGCTCCCCATTCACACCTGAGACCTTGTAACATTAACGAGTCACATGAGACCAGGGAGGGAAAATTGCTAATTGGGCCAAATTTGGACATTTTCACTTAGGGGTGTACTAACTTTTGTTGCCAGCGGTTTAGACATTAATGGCTGTGTGTTGAGTTATTTTGAGGGTACAGAAAATGTACACTGTTATACAAGCTGTACACTCACTGCTTTACATTGTAGCAAAGTGTCATTTCTTCAGTGTTGTCACATGAAAAGATATAATCAAATATTTACAAAAATGTGAGTGGTGTACTCACTTCTGTGAGATACTGTATATTCACAAGTGGTCTGCCATCTTGGTCATCGACAGCAGTTTGATTTCATACGGTTGTGCTCAAAAGTTTGCATACCCTTTGAGAATTGATAATATATTTACCATTCGTAAAGAAAACATGAGTGAGCAGGTATAATGTATTTTATTTCTTATGGGATTCACATTCAACTGTAGGTCATAACAGAATGGCACAATCATAAAACCAAACATGGCAACAAATAATAAAATTAACTGACCCCTGTTCAAAAGTCTGCATACCCTTAGTTCTTAATACTGTGTATTGCCCCCTTTAGCATCAATGACAGCGTGCAGTCTTTTGTAATAGTTGTCTTTGAGGCCGGAATTTTTGCAGGTGGTACAGCTGCCCATTCGTCTTGGCAAAATGCCTCCAGGTCATGCAAAGTCTTGGGTTGTCTTGAATGAACTGCACATTTGAGATCTCCCCAGAGTGGCTCGATGATATTAAGGTCAGGAGACTGTGATGGTCACTCTAGAACATTCACCTTTTTCTGCTGTAACCACTGGAGGTTCAACTTGGTCATTGTCTTGCTGGATAGTCCAAGAGCGTCCCATGCGCAGCTTTCATGCAGAAGAATGCAAATTGTCTGCCAGTATTTTCTGATAACTTGAGTTTCCATACGATTCCCTGTGCGTTTAGAACTCAGACACCCCCGTAACATCAGCGAGCCACCGCCATGTGGAGGCTATAGGTCTTGTTGAGCCCTCTCCAAACATAGCGCTTATGGTTGTGACCATAAAGCTCTATTTTGGTCTTGTCACTCCAAATTACAGTGTGCCAGAAGCTGTGAGGCGTGTCAAGGTGTTGTTGGGCATACTGTAATTGGGCTTTTTTGTGGCATTGGTGCAGTAAAGGCTTATTTCTGGCAACTCCACCATGCACCTCATTTTTGATCAAGTATCGTCGTATTGTGCTCCTTGAAACAACCACACCGTGGGTTTTTCTTTGTATCCCGAACAATTCTTCTGGCAGTTTTGGCTGAAATCTACCTTAACTTGGCTTGGTATCAAGAGATCCCCCAATTTTCCACTTCTTAATAAGTGATTGAACAGAACTGACTGAGATTTGCAAGGCTTTGGATTTATTTTTATTTTTTTATTTTTTCCATCTGTATGAAGTTCCATTTACCTTGTTAAGCTTTTGACAGTTATTTTTTGCTCCCCATGGCACAGTATCTAGCATACTCAGTGCGCATCCATGTGAGAGCTAATGGGTTTCATTGACAATACACAGACAGTAATTGCAATTAAAAAATCCACAGGTGTGGGAAATTCACCTTTATTTGCCATTTTCACCTGTGTATCTCCTTGTGTGTCTGTGACAAGGCCAAACATTCAAGGGCATGTAAACTTTTGATCAGGCCTATTTGGGTGATTTCTTTTATTATTATGATTTAAAAAGGGGCCAAACAACTGTGATATTAAATGGCTTCATATGATCACTATCCTTACATTTAAAAACATTGCATGATCAATCATATTTTCAAATTCAATGCCAAAATGTCACAATTTCTGCCAGGGTATGCAAACTTATGAGCACAACTGAATGTCACATCAACAACAGACATTCGGTGTGTCTGTTCTTACATAATATATTCATATGAATTATATTACTTTGAGTGCCATCCCAGCGTTTAACAAATGAATTGAGGGGTGCATAAATGTCAATTCAATGTCGGTTGACATTAAATTATTCTTTATTATTTAGTACAGCCATTTATAAATATGAACACATTCTGCCCTTGCCTTCACCCTGTGTTTCTGGTCATGTGCTATGATTGGAATGTTTATGTATTACGAATGTATACAGGACAAAGGTCATGCCTTAATCACCCTATCTTGACCCATGAGTTGATCACTCTGTCTTACGATATGATGCATAGATTGAAATGTGTTAGGGGGTTATTGTTCAGAACTAGTCTTGTCATCCTGAAGTTAGCTATCCAACCCCCACATCTTTAGTTTTTAGGATATAAGCCAGAATGTGTTGTGAAAACTGGCTCTCTTGCTTTGTCCTTAGCCTCTGTGCATGCATCTTGGCTCTTGCAATCAACTCAACAACAGGTTTTACATGTCTGCCTTGCCATGTCATTTTGTACATTATGCTGTACTGTATGTAGGCTAAGCCGGTTTTTTATCTTCATCTGAGTACAAGTCAAAGTATAATTGTTGTCCAAAAGCAACATGAACATCCACAAAAAGAGAAGATACGTAAGCAGCCTCTTCTGATTGACTCATCTACAATAGTTGTAGTTGTAGTATGTGTCACACATGTTCTGTGGTTTGTTCTTGCTCCCTTGGTAAGTCAACACTATTGACTTTTCAACTGTTCACATACACGCAGATACTGATATGGACACACGGCTGTATGCTCTGTTGAGAGGTTGCCAACATTGTGGTCTCAGGAAATCTGAGTCATATTATATGAAGGTAAAAACCAAACTAGTGATGGGAAGTTCAACTCTTTTACTGACTCAGATCTTTTTTAAGTATAAAGAGCTAATCTTTCAATCAATTTTGTTTATTTGTGTCAGGAACACACAGAGCATGCTGGATCACCTACTAGCAAACAATAAATGAAACTCATTGCTCATCAAACAAATGATTACATTTAACAAATCACTCAATCATGACTTTTTAAAAATTTAAACAGAGTATGTACACTACCATTCAAAAGTTTGGGGTGGCTTAGAAATGTCCTTGTTTTACTTGAAAACATACATAAAATTTGTTTGAATATGGAATATCGCAAAATGAATAACAAATATAGTAACTAATAAGGTTAGAAATTTATTTATTTTATTTAAATAATAATTGTGTCCTTCTAACTTTGCTTTTGTCAAAGAATCCTCCATTTGCAGCAATTACAGCTATACATTCTTTGGCATTCTAATTTTCAATTTGTTGAGGTAATCTGAAGAGATTTAAGCTCATCCTTCCTGAAGCACCTCATACAAATTAGATTGGCTTGATGGACACTTTTTACGTACTGTACCATACGGTCTAGCTGCTCCCACAACAGCTTAATAGGATCCATTGACTGTGCTGGCCACTCCATTATAGACAGAATACCAGCTGACTGCTTCTTCCCTAAATAGCTCTTACATGGTTTGGGTCATTGTCCTGTTGGAGGTGGAAATTCACTCCTATTAAGAGGCGTCCACAAGATATGGCGTGTCATTTCAAAATGAAGGGATTGCCTTCCTTCTTCAAGATCCTTTTTACCCTGTGCAAATCTTCCACTTTACCACCTCCAAAGCAACCCCAGACCATCACATTGACTCCACCATGCTTGAAAGATGGCGTCAAGCACTCCTCCAACATATTTTTATTTGGTCTGTGTCACAAATGTTCTTCTTTGCGATCCGAACACCTCCACCTTTGATTTGTCTGTTCACTTTTTTACAATCTTCCTCTGTCCAGTGTCTGTGTTCTTTTTGCCCATCTTAATCTTTTCATTTTTTTGGCCAGTCTGAGATATGGCTATTTCTTTGCAACTCTGCTTAGAAGGCTAGCATCCCAAAGTCACTTCTTCACAGTTGAGGTTGAGACTGGTGTTTTTTGCTGTTACTGTTTAATGAATCTGCCAGTTGAGTACCGGTGAGGCATCTGTTTCTAAAACAAGACACTCAAATGTATTTGTCCTCTTCCTCAGTTGTGCACCGGGGCTATAACATGACTAAAATATGTATAAAATGTTGCGGAAAATGCACTATATGCATCATCACATTTGTTATATTATTCAGTTGCCAGTGTTCACAAACGTGACATTGTTCACAAATCTGAGAAAGTGGGCAGAGCTGTGATTAAATAAACTCCAACGCGTGGAGTGTGACCAGGTTTGGATACGATAACAGTGCGAACCCCCTTATAATATATAATCCTGGCATCTGATCACCAGACTCATCCCAATGTAAACAATCTGGTTATAAGGTCTGTCTGGACCAACAGGTCCAGTCACTTCAGATAATCCCATGACAAATGCTGCAAACTGAGAAAACAATCTGGATTCAACATTAGTTTGATGTCTGCCTTTGGGGCCATGCTGCGCGCCAGCAGAAAGGCCCCCTGGACTGTGTGTTTTTAAAAGAGCGCATGTTGTGACCCACATGACCTTTTGTAATTAAAAAGCCAGACATGCTGATTATGTGTGTATGCTGTCTGCCCCCATGTAGATTCATGTTCAGAGATGCATACATCGAGCATGTCTTGGGTTAGAAACCAGCTTGGCCCTGCTGTTGACCTCTGGTTACACAGTAACCTTTAAACTATGATATTAAAAAAAGATATTAACAGTGCAGGCAATTTAACCATGTAGCTGTAAATCTAGGGACGACATGCACAGATACACACATGCGTGCACACATCTGAGGAAGTCTTAAATAGACAGTGAATTAAATGAAGAACAAAACAACAGTAAATACAAATTCTTGAGTTGAAACTAGGCCACGGCTCTCTCAAGGGGGTATTGCTGTGAATATTATCTAACATTCCAGATAAGACAACAATAAGTAGAGTATAGCCATTATTACAACAATATGATCAACAACATTCAACATTTCAAATTTAGAATTCTGTACTTGCTGAGGAGAAGTGAAAAAAAATATTGGGAAAAAATCCAGCATAGGGAGTCTGTTCACTCTCTCTCCTCGGAAACACTAAACACTCCTTTATACCATGCTGTTTGTATCAGTTGACTCCCCTGGGAACACATCCTCTACTCAAAAGATTGTGGGAAATAAAATGTAAGACACTTATCTCTGTGTCGCCACACTACTAAGGGACTGAGTGCAAGAAAATCCTTTTACCCAGGTGAAAATGCCAGCTACTTTACATGGATAATTTTAGAGAGTTTACTGTAGTTAGTTTTTGGGCAGAGTAATAGGGATGCTGTTGTGGCTATGATCACCTGAACAACAGAAATCTGTTTTTGTGGTTAAGTTGTTTGGTTGGACTGTGTGTTTATATGTATGTAAGTTTATACACATGTATTACTATACTGGTAAGGAGTAGATGACTAGTAGATGATCATGACTAGTAAGGACATTTTGCTGTTTCTCAATTTTATAAAAAGCTTTTATAGGGTTTGGTTTAAGGTTAGGGTTCTAATTAGGTTTAGGGTTAAGGTTAAGCATAAAGGCACACGTTTAGGAGTATTGCTAAAGATATGATCAAGTTTAAAAATCTGAAAATATGATTTTTATAGGATATAAATATCCTAAAAGACAGCCTCACAAGTATAGTAACAGCAAGCATGCATACGTTTTCTTTATGTATGTACTTGCGTTTTGTGTGTAAACAGATTTATGAAACCTGTGGCTCTAGCAGTCTGGGGTGGATGGTACAGAGACCCTATTATGTGTGTAACACTTTGACCCTTGATCAGTTTGTACCACCTTAGGTAACCAAAATGTTAAAAATAATTAAATCAATGCTTTGCACACCACCGGAGCAGTAATCCTTTGCAGAGGAATGGCCTCTGGGTATCGTGTGGCCACACACATAATTGTTAACAGAAACTGGTTACCTGCTTTTTTTTGTTTTTTTGTTTGGTCCAACATAATCAACAACCATATGTCTGCCTATGGCGGGTATGGGAAAAAGAGGAGCGGGAGGAATAACCTGGTTTGGTTTTCCCGTTACCTGACTGGTGTGGCATGTCCGACAGTACTGAGCCACATCCTGTTTAAAACCGGGCCAAAAGAAATGTTGCGGAATCCGATCATAAGTCTTTGTGACCGGACCACTGGTGATCATGAGCAAGGGATAAAACAGTTTGTCGAAAGGCTGTAGGAAACACTATTTGGTAAATAGCATTCCATTCTCCACTGGCGTCACCATGGGCTGTCCATTTGCGCTTGAGGAGATTACCATCAAGGAAGTATGCCATGTTTTTCTTCTTAAGCTCATCCACTGAGACAGCGCTGGAAAAACATTTAGGAAGGCTTTTGTCACCCTTTTGGTAAGCAACGACTTACTGGAAACTGTATTGCATCAGCAACATGGTCCACATTCTTCTTCCCGACCCTGGGCTGTTTTTCAGAACCCACCAGCTAATCAGAGGTAGCACACAAGCTTTCCACTGACAATATCATTGCCCATTACAAACGTCACCCCTTTTACTGGCAACATAGGACGTACTCCAACTCTGAACAATCCACTGACTAGCTCAGAGTGTACGTTCACAAAGTACAACGGCACTGGGTCAATTCCCATTTCAATTCCCTCGACTAACACACTGGATCCACAGTATGTATTTTTGGAGAAGGGCAACAGGTCAGATAGGATGAACAACTGCGCCGCACCAGTATCTCTAAGGATCCTAACCGGACGCTGAGACCTGATAGGGAAATAAATCCCTCAAATATGAATGGTTCATAACTGCGATCTGGGACCTTCAAGACACATTTACAATGAGGCACCTGTCATTTCTCTGACCTAACAGTAAGAATTAGCCCAACACCTGTTGGCGGCTTGGCATGCAGAGTTTCAGCAGGAAGCACTCATTAACCAAATGTCCTGGCTGATGACAATAAGAGCATTGACGTACGTCTTTCGGCCTGGTTTGATGTACTGTTGGTCGATTAGGGCTACGTGCCGGTGGCAATCTTTCTGAAAGAGAGGGGATCAAATACTTATTTCACTCATTAAAATGCAAATCAATTTAATAAATTTTTGACATGCATTTTTCTAGCTTTTTTTTGTTATTCTGTCTTTCATTGTTCAAATAAACTGATCATTAAAATTATATACTGATAATTTTTTTGTCAGTCGGCAAATGTACAAAATCAGCAGGGGATCAAATACTTTTTTCCCTCACTGTATATGTTTAATATACCATCTGGAAGTATCTGAAATAGGGACATTCCATAGAAATTAGAAAATATCATTGGTCACCAAATCAGCACATTTTATTTTGATTCAGATGTTGACATTTTGCAAAACAAAGAAGACTGAAGAGTAATCTAAGTTATTTTCCGTCTTCAATAGAATGTTTAGTATGGCAGTTGTTTGGGGAACATCATAGATTTTAAAATATACATTTTCACAGGTATTATGAAATAACAATGTGCTGGAGTACAGATACAAAACAACAATGGTGAGGTGTGAGTATCGCCAGAGGTGTAGCTTTAATAGGTGCGATGGGTACACAGCATTGAAGTAAAAAACATCTGCCTTTGTTTAATGATTCAATGTTGCATTTTTTTATATCGTCCAGTCTCTGTCCGTGGGGCCTACATCAGATCTTGCCTGCTTGTTAGCTGGGGGGACAGGTGAAGGGTCCGCAAGGCTGCGCCTCAGACCCAAGGGAGTGTCGCGCCATGTTCCAGTATCCAGCAGTGGGAGCTTTAAGAGTAGGGGAGAGTAGGAGAATGGCCTTAGTTGGATATGTTTCCAAACACAATGACTTTGTTAACATGGTTTCTCAAGGAGTTCAAAACAGTGGTACTGTATTTGGCACAGTTCCAGTCTTTGCATTTACATTTAGTTATATAAATATAATTGGCCAAACAAAAATGTATCCCTCAACAGTAGCAGTTGAACACAACAATAGTTTATACTAGTTTTTGCCTGTCCTTTTCCTTGTCTTCCATCCTGGGACTTGAATGAACAGGTATTTCCTCTCCAGTTTACAGCGTTTTTGTTTCTTATCAGTATGACAGCTTAGCAGTCTGTGAATTGAAAGGTTTCTCTAATAAAGATAAATTACTCTTCAGAGACATCATCTCCTGATGGTGGAATCCATCATGCGATGCTTTCCCCTTCTTCTTTTACTGCTTTTCTTCTCTCCACCTCCCTTTCTCCCTCCTCCACATCTTCCTTTTCCTTCCTGTCCTAATACAGTGAGTGGGCCATTTGAACCGTCAGAAAGGCCCTAATCTTTTCAATCTGCACCTAGTGTCAATGTAGCTCAGGTTGGCACTGTCACTCCCAAGGTAACTTACTCTGTGAACCCACTAACACTACTTAGCAGCTGCTATGGTAAAGTTACAGGAGGCTGGTAACCAAGAACATCTTTACCATTCTACTGTACAACATGCTTTCATTTGTAATAATTTGGTCAAACTAATTTAAATGAAATGTCTGCACAGCTTCCTCTCAAATTCCTGATTTATTTTGCTTTCCATTAACACAGCATATCATTAATGAATAATAACATTAGCAACAAAAAGGAGTTTTAGTGTGTTCAGTTCACCTTTATTTATGTATACTTGCTAACATGTTATTATTAACAAACTGCCAGTAATCCAAATGTCACAAACTAGCAAATTCTGATAAAAAGTTAATGTTTGGACATTAACAGTGAATAACACTGATAATCTCGTTATCATGGCACCTATCAGTGGGAGGGATATATTAGGCAGCAAGTGAACATTCTGTTCTCAAAGTTGATGAGTTAGAAGCAGGAAAAATGGGCATGCGTAAGGACCTGAGCAACTTTGACAAGGGCCAATTTGTGATGGCTAGAGGACTAGGTCAGTGCATCTCCAAAACTGCAGCCCTTGTGGTGTATTCCCGGTCTGCAGTGGTCAGAACCAAAGTGGTCCAAGGAAGAAAAAGCAGTGAACTGGCGACAGGGTCATGGGAGGCCAAGGTTCACTGATGTACATGGGGAGTGAATGCTGGCCCTTGTGGTCCGATCACATAGACAATAGGTAGTTTCTAAACACTGCAGCTACAGTAGCTCAAATTGCTGAAAAAGGTAATACTGGTACTGATAGAAAGGTTTCAGAACACACAGTGCATCACAGTTTGTTGCGTGTGGGGCTGCGTAGCCACAGACCATTCAGGGTGCCCATGCTGACCACTGTACTAATGCCAAAAATGCCTACAATAGGTATGTGAGCATCAAAACTGGACCACGAAGAAATGGAAGAAGGTAAGGTGGCCTGGTCTGATGAATCACGTTTCCTTTTACATCACGTGGGTAGCCGGGTGCATGTGCGTCGCATACCTGGAGAACACATGGTACCAGGATGCACTATGGGAAAAGGGCAAGCCGGCAGAGGCAGTGTGATGCTTTGGGCAATGTTCTTCTGGGAAACCTTGGCATTCATGTGGATGATACTTTGTACTTCCATGACAACAGTATTCCCTGATGGCACTGGCCTCTTTCAGCAGGATAATGCTCCCTGCCACAAAGCAAAAATAGTTCAGGAATGGTTTGAGGAACACAACAATGAGTTCAAGGTGTTGACTTGTCCTCCAAATTCCCCAGATCTCAATTCAATCGCGCATCTGTGGGATGTGCTGGACAAACAGGTCCGATCCATGGAAGCCCCACCTCACAACTTACAGGACTTAAAGGATCTGCTTGCTAACGTCTTTGTGCCAGATACCACAGCACACCTTCAGAGGTCTAGTGGAGTCCATGTCTCGAACCGGTCAGGGCTGTTTTGGTGGCAAAAGGGGGACCTACACAATATTAGGCATAATGTTATGGCTGATTGGTGTATACTCCAACATTGCATGCATGTTTGCTAGTTAAAACCCCAGAGCTTTTGCCATGGATAGTTAGATAAGGAGAACACACACCATCTGTCATTATGTGCTCAGAGATGCAGTTCCAGATATTAATTACCAATTAGTATTTAAGGGATGTCCCTTTCCTCATTTCTGTCCTCATGTAATCTTTTCCCTGCGCCCTTTCTGCCTTGCTATTATTTATTTATTTTTATTACTACACTATACCTATTCTTCTTTGTTTCTTGCATTTCTACATTTGGTTAAGGGCTACTATTAACACATTTCCTATCTGGCCCAGATTGGAGAAAGCGGATGGTATCTGTTGAGAAAGATTTAGACAAATATAACTAAGAATTTCCTTGGCTCTCATGCACACTCAAAAATAGCATACTGGATGATCCTAATTTTGTTTCTGAGAGTCTGAACTAAGTCCAACTCTGCATCTCATACCTCTTCTAAACCACTCCTATAAGGAGGGCCGGAGTGTAAATTTCATAGTGATTTGTTTTGTAGGGGCGCAGAACACTGTTGAAATGGTGGTGTGGTCAATTACATCATGTTTTTTGAGAACCTTTTTAAAAAGCTAAAGACTACCATGATTACTAGGACTAGCTCAGACACATTTGTGCTTAACCATGTCCAGTAGTGTTTTGGTACAGCCTTTCTTAAGTAGTGACACTGGGTGAAGTTAAATCTAAATCTGAATGTTAAATCTAAATCTAAATCTTAAATCTATATCTAAATGTTAAATGTTAAATCTAGATATAACATTTAGATTTAACATTTAGATATTTATTTAACATTTAGATTTAGATTTAACATTTAGATATAACATTTAGATTTAACATTTAACATTTAGATATTATATATATATATATATATATATATATATATATATATATATATATATATATATATATATATATATATATATATATATATATATACACATTTCTGTCTCAAATGTGAGGAAAATGCGCTAAATGTGAGCAAAGTGAGCTAAATGTTGAAAATGTATCAGCAACATTTTTTTAATCAAACTTTTACATTTGGCACCCCATAAAAAGGTGTGTTGGGAAGCACTCTGCCAAAGGATTATTTGCATTTGATGCGGCCACATTGACGCCGTCCATACAGGTAGGCCATGTGATTCTGCTTGCTTTGCATCTCTGAAAATTGGGTTCATTGGTTATCATTGGGCCCTCCCGTGGGCTCACCACCCACAGGAGGGACCATAAGGGGCCGGTGCAAAGAGGATCGGGCGGCAGTCGAAGGCAGGGGCCTAGACAAACCGATCTCTGGACACGGAAACTGGCTCTAGGGACGTGGAATGTCACCTCGCTGGCGGGGAAGGAGCCTGAGTTAGTGCGTGAGGTTGAGAGGTTCCGATTAGAGGTAGTCGGGATCACCTCTACGCACGGCTTGGGCTCTGGAACCACACTCCTTGAGAGAGGATGGACTCTTCACCACTCTGGAGTTGCCCATGGTGAGAGGCGGCGGGCTGGTGTGGGTTTGCTCATAGCTCCCCAGCTCTGCCGCCATGTGTTGGAGTTTACCCCGGTGAACGAGAGGGTCGTTTCCCTGCGCCTACGGGTCGGGGATAGGTCTCTCACTGTTGTTTGTGCCTACGGGCCGAACGGCAGTGCAGAGTACCCGACCTTCTTGGAGTCTCTGGGAGGGGTGCTGGAAAGTGCTCCGACTGGGGACTCTATTGTTCTACTGGGGGACTTCAACGCCCACGTGGGCAACGACAGTGACACCTGGAGGGGCGTGATTGGGAGGAACGGCCCCCCTGATCTGAACCCGAGTGGTGTTCAGTTATTGGACTTCTGTGCTAGTCACAGTTTGTCCATAACGAACACCATGTTCAAGCATAAGGGTGTCCATCAGTGCACGTGGCACCAGGACACCCTAGGCCGCAGGTCGATGATTGACTTTGTTGTCGTCTCATCTGACCTGCGGCCGTATGTCTTGGACACTCGGGTGAAGAGAGGGGCGGAGCTGTCAACTGATCACCACCTGGTGGTGAGTTGGATCCGATGGCGGGGGAGGAAGCTGGACAGACTCGGCAGGCCCAAGCGTACTGTAAGGGTCTGCTGGGAACGTCTGGCCGAGTCTCCTGTCAGAGAGATCTTTAACTCCCACCTCCGGCAGAGCTTCGACTGGATCCCGAGGGAGGTTGGAGATATTGAGTCCGAGTGGACCATGTTCTCCACCGCCATTGTCGAAGCGGCCGCTCGGAGCTGTGGCCGTAAGGTCTCCGGTGCCTGTCGAGGCGGCAATCCCCGAACCCGGTGGTGGACACCGGAAGTAAGGGATGCCGTCAAGCTGAAGAAGGAGTCCTATCAGGCCTGGTTGGCTTGTGGGACTCCTGAGGCAGCTGACGGGTACCGACAGGCCAAGCGGGCTGCAGCCCGGGTGGTTGTGGAGTCAAAAACTCGGGCCTGGGAGGAGTTCGGTGAGGCCATGGAGAAGGACTATCGGCTGGCCTCGAAGAGATTCTGGCAAACCATCCGGCGCCTCAGGAGAGGGAAACAGTGCCCTACCAACGCTGTTTACAGTAGAGGTGGGCAGCTGTTGACCTCAACTGAGGATGTCGTTGGGCGGTGGAAGGAGTACTTCGAGGATCTCCTCAATCCCGCTGACATGTCTTCCATTGAGGAAGCAGAGGATGAGGGCTCAGAGGTGGACTCGTCCATCACCCGGGCTGAAGTCACAGAGGTGGTCAAGAAACTCCTCGGTGGCAAGGCACCGGGGGTGGATGAGATCCGCCCTGAGTACCTCAAGTCTCTGGATGTTGTGGGGCTGTCTTGGTTGACACGCCTGTGCAACATCGCGTGGCGGTCGGGGACAGTGCCTCTGGGATGGCAGACCGGGGTGGTGGTCCCTCTTTTTAAGAAGGGGGACCGGAGGGTGTGTTCCAACTATAGGGGGATCACACTTCTCAGCCTGCCCGGGAAAGTCTATGCCAGGGTTCTGGAGAGGAGAATACGGCCGATAGTAGAACCTCGGATTCAGGAGGAACAGTGTGGTTTTCGTCCGGGCCGTGGAACACTGGACCAGCTCTATACCCTCTACGGGGTGTTGGAGGGTTCATGGGAGTTTGCCCAACCAATCCACATGTGTTTTGTGGATTTGGAGAAGGCATTCGACTGTGTACCTCGCGGCATCTTGTGGAGGGTGCTTGGGGAATATGGGGTCCTTGGTCCGCATTGCCGGCAGTAAGTCAGACTTGTTCCCAGTGCATGTTGGACTCCGGCAGGGCTGCCCTTTGTCACCGGTTCTGTTTGTAATTTTTATGGACAGAATTTCTAGGCGCAGCCAGGGGCCGGAGGGTGTCAGGTTTGGGGACCACACGATTTCGTCTCTGCTCTTTGCAGATGATGTTGTCGTGTTGGCCCCTTCTAACCAGGACCTTCAGCATGCACTGGGACGGTTTGCAGCCGAGTGTGAAGCGGTGGGGATGAAAATCAGTACCTCCAAATCCGAGGCCATGGTCCTCAGTCGGAAAAGGGTGGCTTGCCCACTTCAGGTTGGTGGAGAGTGCCTGCCTCAAGTGGAGGAGTTTAAGTATCTAGGGGTCTTGTTCACGAGTGAGGGAAGGATGGAACGGGAGATTGACAGACGGATCGGTGCAGCTTCTGCAGTAATGCAGTCGATGTATTGGTCTGTCGTGGTGAAGAAAGAGCTGAGCCGCAAGGCGAAGCTCTCGATTTACCAGTCAATCTACGTTCCTACTCTCACCTATGGTCATGAGCTTTGGGTCATGACCGAAAGGACAAGATCCCGGATACAGGCGGCCGAAATGAGTTTTCTCCGCAGGGTGGCTGGGCGATCCCTTAGAGATAGGGTGAGAAGCTCGGTCACCCGGGAGGAGCTCAGAGTAGAGCCACTGCTCCTCCACATCGAGAGGGGTCAGCTGAGGTGGCTTGGGCATCTTTTTCGGATGCCTCCGGAACGCCTTCCTGGGAAGGTGTTCCGGTCCCGTCCCACCGGGAGGAGACCCCGGGGAAGACCTAGGACACGCTGGAGGGACTATGTCTCCCGGCTGGCCTGGGAACGCCTCTGTGTCCCCCCGGAAGAGCTAGAGGAAGTGTCTGGGGAGAGGGAAGTCTGGGCATCCCTGCTTAGACTGCTGCCCCCGCGACCCGGCCCCGGATAAGCGGAAGAAGATGGATGGATGGTTATCATTGGCTGCTGACCACATTTACTTTAAGCTAAGAGTTCAGGTTTATAATCAGTTCATTTCTTTCATTTGCGTTTTGAAAATCCATCACTGGGTGCCATAATAATGGCCTATGGATATCTTAATTATTATATACAATAATGTCAATACCCTTTTCAAGTAATTACCATAAACTTTTCAACAATGTTTTGAAGCAAGTAAAAAAAAGAATAAAACCCAAATAACAGAACAGGTTCAGATAAAAAGTCAGATTCTGGAAGATCGAGGTTTATTGGATTAATTGGAATGATTATCAGACCTTTAGCATGTAATGTAGAGATGTAGCCCAATCATATTGATGTAAAAAGCAATGGTTTAGAAAGCCATTTCCAACTGCACTGTAACCTACACAACCCATAAGTTAAAATGTGAATTCAGTTTTTTGTAAAATCTAACATTGATTGATCCCACAAAAGGTGTTCAGTTGGTTATAGGATATTCCTATTTGTTTTCCAATGCCTCCTAATATGAAAGTAATCTAAAAGTAATTCAAAGTAATCAGATTATGTTACTGTGCAATCAAAAAGTGATGTTACTGATTACAAATATGGACAGGTAACTTGCAACTGTAACGGATTACATTTACAAAGTAACCTATCCAACCCTGCAAAGGTTTAAATCCACCTTTTAATACTCCTAACCCTTACTCTAACCTTTGCCTTAACCTAAATAACAAAAAATAATTGTGCGCAATGCTGTATGGCCGTTACCGAACATGCCAAAGGTTTTGTGAGGTTTAAATAATGAATCAGTCTTAACAAGAACAAGATAAGTGCCAAAACTGGAGCAGTACATTTTCTTTCTTTAGTAGCACATTGTAGTGAGTGAAAGCACAAAACACATAAGAAAAGTGGGAGGATACAATACCAACAGTATGTGTACAAACAAAGCGCAAATGATAAAAGCCTTCTGGCTGCTGACTCACTGTCTGGTCTGCGGGACCAGAGGACGGTTGTCTGTGATATGACCAAACAGAACAGAGAAATTCTGGGGGCAATTGTTGGAGGCTTTTCAGAAAGTTTTTGTCTTTCTCACACTTCATATGGGATTCCACAGATTTCATTCTCATAGTGCCAATTTGAAAGACTTGCTGACATTTAAAACAACTTCTGATTGAATTTGTACTTACCCATGGTACCTGCAGGAAGTTTTACAGACAATGTTTATTATGTAGCAAGCTAAATTACCTAGCTTGGTACTAGCTAGCTATCTACCTCATGAACTATGTTGTTGGGAGAAAAGCAGCCAACCATCATGAGTGTCTTGCTGACATCTAACATTGTGACTGAAACTGTGGTTCCTCTCTGCGTGCGACCAGAGCTAAAATACATAAAAAACGCACATCTTTTGCATCACCTCTTCACAGTGCTAACAGGACTTAATACAGTGGGGAGAACAAGTATTTGATACACTGCCGATTTTGCAGGTTTTCCCACTTACAAAGCATGTAGAAGTCTGTTATTTTTATCATAGGTACTCTTCAACTGTGAGTGACGGAATCTAAAACGAAAATCCAGAAAATCACATTGTATGATTTTTAAGTAATTAATTTGCATTTTATTATCAGAAAAGCAGAAACCTTTGTTTGCAATTACAGAGATCATACGTTTCCTGTAGTTCTTGACCAGGTTTGCACACACTGCAGCAGGGATTTTGGCCCAGTCCTCCATACAGACCTTATCCAGATCCTTCAGGTTTCGAATGGACTTTCAGCTCCCTCCAAAGATTTTCTATTGGGTTCAGGTCTGGAGACTGGCTATTCCACTCCAGGACCTTGAGATGCTTCTTACGGAGCCACTCCTTAGTTGTCCTTAGTTGTTGGCTAAGATCTCGCAATACATGGCCCCATCCATCCTCCCCTCAATACAGTGCAGTCGTCCTGTCCCCTTTGCAGAAAAGCATCCCCAAAGAATGTTTCCACCTCCATGCTTCACGGTTGGGATGGTGTTCTTGGGGTTGTACTCATCCTTCTTCTTCCTCCAAACACGGCGAGTGGAGTTTAGACCATAAAGCTCTATTTTTGTCTCATCAGACCACATGACCTTCTCCCATTCCTCCTCTGGATCATCCAGATGGTCATTGGCAAACATCAGACGGGCCTGGACAAGCACTGGCTTGAGCAGGGAGACCTTGCGTGCGCTGCAGGATTTTAATCCATGACAGCGTAGTGTGTTACTAATGGTTTTCTTTGAGACTGTGGTCCCAGCTCTCTTCAGGTCATTGACCAGGTCCTGCCGTGTAGTTCTGGGCTGATCCCTCACCTTCCTTATGATCATTGATGCCCCACGAGGTGAGATCTTGCATGGAGCCCCAGATCAAGGGAGATTGACCGTCATCTTGAGCTTGCCTATTGTTCTGTAGGCCATCCCAGCCTTGTGCAGGTCTACAGTTTTATCCCTGATGTCCGTACACAGCTCTCTGGTCTTGGGCATTGTGGAGAGGTTGGAGTCTGTTTGATTGAGTGTGTGGACAGGTGTCTTTTATACAGTTAACGAGTTCAAACAGGTGCAGTTAATACAGATAATGAGTGGAGAACAGGAGGGCTTCTTAAAGAAAAACTAACAGGTCTGTGAGAGCCGGAATTCTTACTGGTTGGTAGGTGATCAAATGCAAATTAATTATTTAAAAATCAAACAATGTGATTTTCTGGATTTTTGTTTTAGACTCTGTCTCTCACAGTTGAAGTGTACCTATAAAATATTACATACCTCTACATGCTTTGTAAGTAGGAAAACCTGCAAAATCGGTAGTGTATCAAATACGTTCTCTGTACTTATGCTATGCAATAAAATGCTAATTAATTACTTAAAAATCATACAATGTGATTTTACTTGTTCTCCCCACTGAACATACTTTTTCTGACCTTCAAAAAGAGGAAATGTCTTACTGTTCAAGGCCTTTCATTTAGATTCATTCATTTTATACTTTTTAAGGACTTGCAGACACCTTGGCAGGTGTATTAAGGCGGGGCTAGCCTTCCTAACTGCCCATTGATTGTTTCAGGCCTTCTTTGCCCTCACCCTCATGCTTTCCCTTTGATCTGGAACATTCCGTCTCTCTCCTGGTGCGTGCTCTCCAAGGTGCTGAATCTCATAGTACAGTGGGTCCTTGTCTGACGAGGGGCGCGGCGCAAATGGACCATATACTCCACAACGTGTACAAAGATTGGCAGATAGTCTAGTGATTAGAACATCTTACCAAAAAGTTGCTACACCAAACCTAAGCAAGCAAGAGCCAACAAGCTGAAATATTTGCTGTTCTTTCCCAGAGAAAGGCAGTTAACCTTATTTCCTCCCAGGCTGTTGCTGTAAATAAGAATACGTTCGAAGCCAGCTGACCTAGTAAAATAAGGGAAACAAATTTTCAAGTCATTACAAGTTCTTAGTCAGAAAGAGAGAGATAATTTTGATGTTACCTTTGTAATATTTTTATAAGTTTAACACAAATTGAATGACAGGAAGGTCAATTTTGATTTGTTATAATATATTCAAAGTAACTTTTTTTTTTACATGTTTAGGCTAACCCAACTACAACTTTTCAGACATATATCATGTATGACTATGTTAATTAACATAATTTGCAAAATTAGAATACATTAATTAAAAAACATTTCTTCAGTAACAAGTTAGATAGATCAAACCAACTTTGTTTCATATGTTTAAAATACCCCAAACTCTTACAAACTAATAACCATGTATCGGCTATGGCTAGGTTAATTACCATTATTTGCATTATTAGCATTTATTTACCCATTAACAGTATCTCTTGAACCATCAATGCTAGAGACACCAAAATAACTTTTCCCAACTTAAAACTATTACATGTGTATCAAGAATAATTATATTAATTATTTGTAATTTACATTTTACCTGAAAACTGTATCTCTTAAACAGAGACCAAAACAACCTTTTTAAAAGGAAAGGGAAATTTCCACGAATACCTACGAAGTTCATGAATGCCTGTCACGCAACCATCTCAGCGCTAGTGCAGTGTCATCTGGCTATATTGCTCTACCCCAACTGGTGCGATTTGATAGTCATTATCACACAAACTTCTATCCATGAATGTTCTGTCGCAGCAAAAACACAACCTTGGGGAGCCTCATTCGATTGAGGTAGACACCATTAACATTTTGCAATAAATGTCAGTTTCAGGTTTTCCATTTTAACTTTTCTAACATCGCCAAAGGCAACTTGTTCGCTTGTGCAGTAAGCCATGAGCCGTTTATGGAGTACATGTTATAAAATGTCAACTTTAAAACCCATAACAGACATTTATCACCTAAAATCTATATGGCATGGGCCATAATCGATTGGGATTCCAAAATGTTGTGTTGACTTTGCTGTACACATAGTCCACTAGAATTAAACTGGGAAAGTTAACATTTTAGTTGTACTTCTTGTATCATGTACCTGAGTGAGAAAACCTACTAACAGAACAAAGATTAAATAAAGTATCCAGCATACTGAGAAGGAGATTTACATAATCCTCCTACTCTAATTGATAATGCCATAGGGAGAAGCCCCTGGATGTAGTGGGCTGGGCAGGAAACCCTGCTGAGGTGTGATGTCATCTATTTCTGCTTCTCAGCTGGCAAACGGCCTAGCTTTCCAATATGTTAGAAGATCAAAAGTCACACTCTCACCAGAGTAGCAGTAATCACCTTGCTCTGCTAGAGGCAGGTGGTATGGTGGTGTGTGTTTATTTGTATGTGTGAGGATGTGCACATGCATGTGTGTGTGTGTGTGCATGCATGCATAAAAAATGGGCTGGGCTGTATTGGTTGTGTAGTGAGGATATGCAAACGGTTGTTGGCATTTCCAAAGATAGCCAGGCTGACATTTCTATTGACTTTGATGTTGATAATCCCTCACAAGTTCTCGAAAGCCAACTGATATTTTATGTGTGTAATTGTGTGTGTGTTTGTGTGTGTGTCTGTGCAGAGTTACAGTGACGAGTGGTTTTAATGAAATTGCACATTATAGAGTTAAAAAAACCATTCAGATTAGTAATTTTTTCATCGTCTCTAGATGAGATCAAACAATCAGACTAATACTGGAACACAATGGCTGGTTCACAATCTTCCTACAATAAGCCCTTAAAGCAGCAATCATTAGGGTTTCAGCAGTGCACTGGTGAAACCCTATTGTGTTTGTTCTGGTTCATTATTATTATTATTATACTGACACAAAAGTGTCCTTTCTGCAAATTAAAATAAAATTAAAATGTATTTGGCAGTAACGAGCAAAGGGCTGCAACTTCTGGTGCTGTGGCTTGCAAATATGACCCCTTATTAAAGGCCACCTTACTATTTTGTTCAATTATGTTTTATTTGCATTACAAATGACAGATCATAGTGTCCTCTAAAGTGTTTTCTAGAAACCTTTATCTAATTTTCATGCCTTCTGGTAAAGAAAAAAAAGACTGATCACTGATATTACATGAGGTCTGGTCTGTCGCCCAAGTTGAATTTCAACTTGCCTATAACAACATCCATACATTTCTATAACATATGGTGGTGGGCTAGCTGAAAGAGCATATTTAATAGCAAACTTTATTGTTGTTTTGCAGTGCATTTAAAGTTCGAACTTGAGAGGATTTAGTTCTCCAACTGCTAGAAACAGACGATAATAGAGGGACATTAGCCAGTACAGTTACAGAGGCGCGACCAAAAAAGGGACTAGGACATTCATTTTGTCTGGTGGCCCTGGATATGATGACAAGAATTGTTGAGTGAGTGAGTGAGTTAGTGTTTGTGATGATTGCATTGCAAGTCAATAGTCTATATGGTTAGCTGATGCTTTTGTATTGCAGTGTTATAACATTCAATGTAATGGGAAACATTTTGTACCTGTAACACATGTGAATTGATACACTATGTGTTACAGGTATGGATGCATGCTATTGACACACATTATTGATACACCTTCTAACAAAGCTAGTGCTCACTTCCTTTGCAATGTGTTACAAAAAGAAAATAAATTTCTTTAAAGTAGCCACCCTTTGCCTTGATAACAGCTTTGCAAACTCTTTGCATCCTCTTAACCAGCTTCATGATGTAGTCACCCATAATGCATTGTAATTAACAGGTGTGCCTTGTCAAGTGTTAATTTGTGGAATTTATTTTCTTGTATTTTCTTTTGTGCCAAACAATTGTGTTGTGACAAGGTAGGTTTGGTGTGTTGAAGCCCATAATTTTGTTTGTAATGCAGTGGTGTATATTATGGCAAGAACAGCTGAAATATGCAGATACAACAGACCATCATTTCGTTCTGGAACATTTGGAACATTTCCAGAACTTTGAAAGTTTCTTCCAGTGGAGTCTCAAAAACCATCAAGTGCTATGATAAAACAACCTCTCATGAGCACCACCACAGGAAATGAAAACCCATAGTTACCCCTGCTGCAGAGGATAAGTTCATCAGCTACCAGTCTCAGAAATCAGCAACTAACTGCACCTCAGATTAAAACC
This sequence comes from Esox lucius, assembly GCF_011004845.1. Classification (NCBI taxonomy): domain Eukaryota; kingdom Metazoa; phylum Chordata; class Actinopteri; order Esociformes; family Esocidae; genus Esox; species Esox lucius. Next base: position 20,928,927 of record NC_047588.1, read on the forward strand.
CAAATAAAAGCTTCTCAGAGGTCAAGTAACAGACACATCTCAGCAGTCACAGTTCAGAGGAGACTGCATGAATCAGGTTTGGGGTGAGTTAGACCGCAGAGTGAGGGTAATGCAGCCAACAGGTGCTTAGCATATGTGGGAACTCCTTCAAGACTGTTGGAAAAGCATTCCAGCTGACTACCTCATAAAGCTTGTAAATAGAATGCCATGAGTGTGCTAAGCTGTCATGAAAGCAAAGGGTGGCTTTTTTTTTGGTTCCTACATGATTCTGTATGTGTAATTTGTTTTTATTTCTTCACTATTGTTCTACAACACCATTTCCAAAAAAGTTGGGACACTGCGTAAAATGCTAATAAAAAAAGAATGCAATTATGTGCAAATCATTTATCCCTATAATTATTTGAAACCAGGACAAAAACATTGCACATGTTGAAACTGAGAAATGTTATATTGTTTTTGAATTTGATGCCAGCAACACGTTTCAAAAAGGTTGGGACAGGGCCATGTTTACCATTGTGCTGCATCACCTCTTCTTTTCGGTAAGCATTTGGGAACTGAGGAGACCAATTGCTGTAGTTTTGAAATGTTTTACCATTCTTGCTTGATATAGAATTTCAGCTGCTCAACAGTTTGGGGTCTCCTTTGTCGTATTTTCTGTTTCATAATGCGCCAAATGTTTTCAGTGGGTGACAGGTCTGGACTGCAGGCAGGCCTGTTAAGCACACAGACTCTTACTACAGAGCTATGCAGTTGTTATACATGCAGAATGTGGTGTGGCATAGTCTTGCTGAAATAAGTAAGGCCTTCCCTAGAAAGACGTTGTCTGGATGGCAGCATATGTCCTCCAAAACCTGTATATATTGTATTTTATAATGGTGCCTTCACAGATGTGCAAGTCACCCATGCCATGTGCACTAATGCACCCACATACCATCACAGATAATGGCTTTTGAACTGTGAGCTGATAACAAGCCGGAGGACGCGGCATCCATGATTCACCAAAGGAATTTCAAATTTTGATTCGTCAGACCACAGGACAGTTTTCCACTTCGCCCCAGTCCATCTTAAGTGAGCTCGGGCCCAGTGAAGGCGACAGTGTGTCTGTATCATGTTTATATATGGTTTCCTCTTTGCATGGTAGAGTGTTAACTTGCATTTGTGGATGCAGCGATGTACTGTGTTCACAGACAATGGTTTTCAGAAGTGTTCCTGAGCCCATGCAGATATTTCCACTACAGAATCATGTCTGTTTTTAATGCAGTGCTGTCTGAGGGCCTGAAGATCACGGCCATCCAATATTGGTTTTTGGCCTTATGTGTGCAATATTGGTTTTTGGCCTCTTATAATCTAAAGTACATAATATCATTAAAAGATTCAATATTTTAATGATATTATGTACCTTAGATTATAAGATCCCCAAACTCTTTGCATTTTTACATTGAGAAACATTATTCTTTAACTGTTGCACAATTTGCCTCCACAGTCTTTCACAGAGTGGTCAACCTCTCCCCATCTTAATTTCTGAAAGACTCACCTTCTGCTTTCCAGTCTTTTGTTTCCCCTTTCCCAGCTTTTTTTTAAATGTGTTGCTGGCATCAACTTCAATTTATAAGAAACAATAACATTTCTCTGTTTCAACATTTGATATGTTGTCTTTGTACTGTTGTCTATCGAACATAGGGTTTAAATTATTTGAACATCATTGCATTCTGTTTTTCTGTACATTTTACCCAGCATCCCAACTCTTTTGGAAATTAGGTTGTAGATTGAGGAAAACAGTAAAAATTAAGAAATACCCTTGAATGATTAGGTGCATCCAAATGTTTTACTGGCACTGTACATTTGGTGTGTCAGTGACTTCTTGACTGGCTATTGTTTTGGTCAGGGGGGATAAAGCAACTGATCATAGTCTATAGTGTAAAGCTGATTAGTCATATGATCTTGTCATATGGTACATATATACTGACAACCTCTTTTCATCTATACCTCTTTCCTCCAACTGTTTAGGACCTTTATCAGTGTCAGGCAAATCTCAAAAACAGTGTCATTCTTAAGAAAAAGTTTCCCAGCCTCACAAATTCTTTTGTCAAAACTGCTTTCCTTAGTTTGCTATATAAATGACCTTAATTTACATAATTATCAACATTTGACCCTAATGCATCTCTTGAACATCAAGCTGGAAATACTGAACCAGCCACACTTTGTTAGGCAAAGGCTACAATTCTTAAACCTTTACAGCCCCTTTCGAATCGCTTAAGCTACAAAGACCAAAACAACTTGGTTTAGGCTATCTCAGCATAAAAGGCTTAAACATTTGTCCCGTATGAGTGTTATTAATTATATTTTTTTGCATACTGTAAAAATAATAAAAAAGTATTGATTAAGAATAACACAGTATATCTTAAACTGTTCAAGGATGAGATAACAAATCAACATTGTTTCATATGATTAGGCTCTCAGCATAGTACTGTTAAATGTTAATTTACCATGAATGTATTAATTTACATAATTTGCCAAATTTGAGTTTATTAAGCATAATACCAACCCAGCATCGAAGGAATTACATTAACCCTAACCATTCTCATACAACTAATATGTAAATCATTATTACGTTGAGAAGGAACATACATCGGTGGAATTTAGGGCTGCAACTTCCAACTATTTTGATCAATTAACCTAATAGAAAAAATACAGCAACTCCAAAAAATTGTAGGCAGTAGTTATAAAACAAATAAAAACGTGCAAAAACTATTATAGTATAATTATCAAGACTGTTGGAAAAGTGTCATGAAGCTGGTGAAAGACTTTTGACTGATACTGAAAATGTTAATGGAAATTGTAATTAATTTAAATGCCTCAACATTTAGGTTGTGGAGAAATATAAAACTCAAAATCTGACACTAATGCAGCAGAGGGTAAACTTGTTGGCTTGGGGCCACATCAGGATTTTGTGATTAAATGGAGGGGTGCATTTGTTTTGTAATAATTTGCATGCCAGAAAAGGGCAATCATTTATACAGTAGGTCCATTATAATGTTTAAATCATTTAAATTCAGATTCAGATGTATAAGAATGGGCTGGTGAGTTGTTTTACTTCCCCTCAAAACTATTTAATTACCTACCGTGGGCCGGATGGAATTGCCTCACCTTTACTGTCAGTCTCAGGCAAAATGCCCATTGTCGTGTTCAAGCACTGAGACTAAATTCTTGTGCAAATAGAATGTGTAAGCCATATGCAACAGAAGTCCATTAAGTCCAATGTGCAATCCACAATGCTTGCAACTCATCTGTCAAACATTAGATTTTTCAACTAGTGAGTTGCTTTGCTATGCAGTTTCAGAAAGAGTAGTGTAGATTAACCAGCGAAGAAGATACAGTGTACATTTAAGCTAATCAAATTTGAATTAGGTCAAAAGACAAATATGTTTCTGATTTCACCTCCAGACAAATGGTAAATATCATAAAGGGTAGGAAGTTTGGTTTTGAATTTCTTTTTGTCCCTTACCGGATATCTCAACCTTTAACACATTTGAACACAGAAGTTAATTGAACAGCTGATCAAATTAAGCGAGATTGTTTCAGGCACCTACTACCTGCAGGACCCATTGACAACATGCTATACATTTCTGAAATCAGGAGAAAGAGTCTGTTAAATTTTCATCATCCACTAATTGTGTACTGATCCTTGTGATATGGGGCTGTGCCTAATCATGCTGACACACGAAGTGATGGCCGCAGATGAATGGCATGACACTGGCATGATACAATTCAATTGGGTTTGTTTTCAACCCTGCTGCTGGAGCCACCCCACCCTGCATGTTTTATATCTCTCTCTGCCCAAACATACCTGATGTAGCTCATCAAGGACTTGATAATGAGCTGATCGTTTGAACGAGGTGTGATAGAGCAGGGAGAGATCTAAAGCAGGTCGGGGTGCCTGAAAAACACTGCCATAAACACACTACCACCATCAGCAACCACTTACACAGACATTGCCATACAAGCTGTCAGCCATTTGTCCAGTACAGTTTAAATCTGCCACTGAAGGTGAGAATTTGGTCACTGAAGTTGGTTGTGGTACCAAACTAGTCAGGTCAAGGTGTCTGCCCACAGTTTCATCAGCAGTCCAGGTGTCTGCCCACAGTTTCATCAGCAGTCCAGGTGTCTGCCCACAGTTTCATCAGCAGTCCAGGTATCTTAGATCATCCTGCAGATGACAAAGCCAGATGTGGAGTACCTGGACTGATGTGAATATGTGAGGCTGTTATTTTACCAGGTAAGTATACTAGGAATACATTCTTATTTACAGCAACAATCTGGAAGCAATTAGAGTTAACTGTGTGGTTCAGGAACAGAACAACATAGTCATCTCGGGAATTAGAACCAGTAAAGTTTCCTGGGTTAGCATTGCTCTTTTCCACTAGGCTAGCCCGTGGCCAACATTTCAGCAGTCAGCATTACAATTGCTCACTCTTTTATAACTAGAGACCTTTTATTTTCACGGTGCACCTGTGTAATGATCATGGTATTTAATATGCTTTTGATATGCTACATCTGCCTAGTGGATGGTTAGTCTTGGCAAAGGAGAAATGCTCACTAACAGGGATATAAACAAATGTGTGCACATAGTTTTTGAGAAGTAAGCTGCCTCTGCTATTTAAACATTTCTTGGACCTTTTATTTCAGCTCCTGAAACATGGGTCTAACACTTTTAATGTTGCATATTCATTTTTGTTTGGTGTACATTTAGGTCTGCCCTTATTTCTGTAATGCAAATTTAAGGATTATATTAGTCCACATTGACAGCACAGAGATTGAAGGAGCACAGTGTTCTGTGATGGCAACCTTTTCCTTAGGGATGTGATGTCAATTCCCTGGCACCCATTATAATTAAGGTTTATGATATTTTGTGACAGCGTTATCAAAGATTGCTCTGCTGCAAAGCTCTGATCCTCTGGGACACTCTGGGAGAAAAGAGCAATTCTTAACAATGTGTCAATCAATGGGCCAACCCAAACTGGGGGGAGGGCCGTTATCTTGTGCTTATCTCAGGAAATAAGTCTTCCCCTATACTTTATCTCTCTTTCAAATACTCTAGAAAACAGGTTTTCAATCAGATTGCAAATAAAACTGCCTATCAACATACAGCATGTTCTCAAGTTTGATCATAATAGAGCTATGACTATAGTCACATGGATTTACATCAGTACTAAGAATATCGAAACTGACTGCAGTTTCATTGTTTTTAGGCTGGTGCCAAGCAAAAGTAAAATTTGAAAACCAGAGAATGCAATCCTGACTGTAACGATTCCAGTGGAGATGATACCAGATGTGTTTCAGAGGACATATGTCCAGTGTCTGGAAGTTGCTGCAATGAAGAAGGCCTTAATCACAAATTGCATATTATTATATTGGGGACACAAATTGGGTAAAAGAAAAAAAATAGACATATACCTATAAAGATTTTAATTTGGTCTTTGTAACACGAACGGTTCAAGAGATACTGTTGAAGGCTTCATTAATGCAAATTATACAAATCATGTAATTAATTAAATTCAAACCATTCAGGAATACAGATTAATTTGAACAGAGAAACTGAGAGGCAAGTTTTTTAAATGTCAATACCTCCAACTTTAACCATCCTATCTGCTTTAAATAAACTACTCAAAAAAAAAGGGAACACGTAAACATCACATTATAACACCAAGTCAATTAAACATCAGGCATATCAATCAGTCTAGTTAGGAAGCATAAGTGATTGTGAATCAATGTCACCTGTTTTGCTGCAAATGAAAGTGACCACTGCACTGGAGGCAACCGCAAGACAACACCCCAAAAGGGGAATCGTTTTGCAGGTGGTGGCCACAGACAATTGCTCTCTCCTTATCCTTCCTGACTGATTCTATTCTAGATTTGTGTTTTGCTTGTTCCTTTGTCACTACTGGCCCTCACGTTCTCCAGACCTGAATCCAATTGAGTAAACCTCTGGGACATTATGTATCGGTGCATACGAAAACGCCAAGTATCACCACAGACTGTCCAGGAGCTCACTGATGCCCTGATCCAGGTCTGGGAGGAGATCCCCCAGGACACCATCCGCCATACACACTACTGAGTCACATTATAAGTTGCCGTGATAAAATTCACACAGGTTGGAACCACCTGTGCTTTCAATAGTTTTCTTAGATTTTCAGGTGTGAGTTTGAATCTAGCTCCCAAACAGTTGGTGATTTTGTTTCCATTTCCTTTTGTTACGTAATTTTGTTCTCAACAAATTACACAGTGTACAGTGAAGATTTACATCTTTAATATAATGTGGATCTTCAGTAATACGAAACAATCCTACCATATTACAACTTATGATTGATCAGTACTCAAACAAGAACTCACTATTTCAACGTTGTGAAAAAGCATTGATTCACAATGTTGAACAGCAGTGAGAAGCAATGACTGCCTCAGACAGTCTCAGTTGCGCTGGTGGGTAACATGATGACATGATGAGTATGTGTATGTGTGATGGTGCGAGGGAGTTGAGCAAAATGTGGTGAAAAAAGGAAGAACACAAAAAGCAGATCACATTTTGATTGGTAGTTTTAATGCTACACCATACTGGTGTTGGTTTTCACACAAACAAACAGAAATCCATGAAATCAACAGAACTAGGACAATAGAAATAGTGTGTGTAATCAAGTGAATTGGTATCTGTTGTGCTTGAGGCGTATCGCTTTGTTGTCATGGGGGTGGTTAGTACACCGGCGAGGTGGAGCACTGAAGAGGAGGGGGCTCTGACGCAACCCGCAGAGCAGGTGTGACAAAATGAGTGTCTCTGACTCTGTGCTTGTGTGTATCATCATTAATTCATTTAATTATTTAATAAAATTATAATAATAGAAATAACATAATTTGCCAGGTAAAAGTTTTGAAAACCCTTGAACATTTCCATACTTTTCCTTAATTGCAAACAGTACATTGGTAATTAAATAAGCATAGCTAGTTCAGCCAGGGAACTGAAGTGGTGCATTAGCTCAGCTATGTCAGCTGATGTGAGGACCACTCCTATCACAGCCTCAGTTCATTATTTAAAAAGGCAGACTATTTAAGTCAGTCAGGGACTCACTCAGTCTGATACGCTGCTGGTCATACGAGCATGAGGTTATCAATCCACCCACCAAATAGTTGGTACTCACTTTTCACTGCAATTACATGTATTCAATTTGGATACGGTGTTGGAGTGATTCTTGGCAGACTTCCTCCAGGTTGTTCAGGTTGGTTGGACAACACTTGCGTGCAGCGATTTTGAAATAGTGCCTCAGAATATCAAAGTGATTTAAATAAGGACTATGACTGGGATACTGTTGGTTTGCCTTGTGCTTGTTTGCCTTGTGCTTGTCTGAAACATGCCTTTCCACACAAGCTTGTTTTTTTTGTGGACTAAAGGCAGAGCTGGGCACCAAACTGATAATCCGTTAATCGTTAATTAACATAGTTAACATTTAAATCGTTAACGATTTAACATTTAAGTTGACAATCATTATCGAGACAAATAAACTTCCGTTACATTTAACTTCCGTTACCTCAAGTCCATTAACCCAAAAACTTCTAGAGTCTAAGCCAGCTAATTTTCACTCTTTGTTAAATGTAGTTTTTAGGTATTCTTTGAGCAATTATTATTTTTTATAATAAAAATGAACGCTAATGTTTATCGCTAACTTCCGTTTTTAACAATTTAACAGATTACGTTTTTAACAATTTAACAGATAAATGGTTAACCAAGTTCGCCTTTTGATTAAATGTGCCCAGCTATGATTAAAGGTTTGCTTGCAGTATTTCCCTGTATTTTGCTTTATCAATTCTTCATACAATTTAAACAAGATGCTCAATCCCTGGTAATGAAAAGCATCCCCACAGCATAATGCTACCACCACCATACTTCCCTCTAGGCATGGTAAATGTTGAGGTATGGTAGTGTTAGGTTTACGGCATGCATTTAGCTTTAAGTTTAGGCAAAAACACTTTCTTCGTCTCAGCTAACCAAAAAAAAATTATCCAACATTGCAGCTGGGTCAAACTCATGCTTCAGATTTTGCTTTTTGAGTAACAGCTTCTTTTATGCCACCCTCCAATACAGGTCAATTTTATCTTCTTTTTAAGGAGCTCTTGACATGATTGATTGGTGCCTCATTACTCCACTTCTAGTCGCTGAACTCTGAAACTATTTCAAAGTGATTGTTGGCATCACTCCCAAGTGTTGTTCTTCTTTGAAGGCTGAGTTTTGAGGGACAGCCTTCTCAGTACCTGGGTGGTGTGATACAGCTTCCTGGTTAGTGATCAAACTGTGTTCCCTGGGACAAACGTGGATATTATTTTGTACCGTTTTCCAAGTTTATGCATTTCAATTACAAAATGTCAACATTTTGTAGACTGCATGTTGGTCTTTATTTTCCTGCAGATTCACAGCCTGACCAAGGATAATTTAACTGTAGAGTTTTTATCCACAAAATGGGAAGTGATGTAAATGGTTCCCAGGCAGATGTTGTTAGGCCAATTTCTGTATAAACTGGGAGCATCCACAGCACAGAGGCTTGATACTTATGCAAGCAAAATATTTAAATTTTTTAACAAATATTTCACAACATGAAACCAATGTCAATATACAATAATTGATTTTAAGTGTCAGTGTTTTAAAATGATACATTAATCAGAATTAAATTTCAATGTACCACTGGCATTTTAATACACATTACTACATTTGCTTATGGCACACATGAGACCCCTTGATGGAGGAGACAATGTTTATGTAAAGTTTTAAAACACATTTCCAAACAACTTGATATCTTCCTGAACTGTGTCCACACCAGCAAAATCCTATTGACCATATTCTAGCTAATAAACCTTGTCTTGTTACGTGAAAGCTTAAAAAGGTAAAATATCTCCAGGATTTCCAGTAGTGTAAAGACAAATTCACTGAAAATTGTTGGTGTCGGTTGTAAATCACGTACCTTCATAATGGACACTTTTCAGGAATTGGAAAATGACCAACTTTCCCCCATTATCTAACACAAAGTTATGATACTTCAGAAGCTACTTTAAATAAATGTTTGGTACTAGAGGCATGACATGTTCTGACAACATTCAGGTTTTTGTTTTTATTACAAAATGTATGTAAAAAAATGAATAGGCAAATATATTATTTTTACCTGAGAGAGACAATATGTAAAATTATGATTTGAAACAAAATAATATTACATTACCCTTTCTGAGTCTTGCTTTAAATGCATTACAAATGTATTTTACTTGTACTTGAAGGAATAGTCAAAAATAAATATTGCCAAAAGTTATTCCAACCATCATTTATTCAGCTCTGTCCTAGGCTGTAATTAACTTTCTTAGCATTGTCCAAATTCATGAATGAAAACAGTTAATCATATTGTGAAACTTAAAAACTTTTTTCGAGGAATACAACATTGTCATGTTTTTTGAGTTAAACAACACTAGTCGTAATTTGGAGTGTTTTGTAGAAGTTTACTGCTTGCAATGCAGCTTTGCTGTAGTGGGAAGAACAGTTTTCATTCATGAATTTGGACGATGCTAAGAATGCTAATTTGGCCTGCACAGAGGCTAAATAATGGATGGTTGTAAAAAATGACTATGTGCATTCCTGAATAACATTTCGTAAGTGAATTTTTTGAAAAATAAGATTTTTGGACAAAGTATCCCTTTAATATAACTTACCTGATTCAATTTCTTCAGTTTGGTTTAGAAATAGAAGGGTAAATTCCAAAGATAAATGAACATCCAATCAGAAATGTTTCACTGGTGGTCTGTAAGCAACCATCTAGTATAGGCTAGGTATAGTCCTTCAGGATATGGACAGAAGGCATCTGCCATTAAACTGTATCAGAGCTACATTTGGAATGTTTGGAATGATAATAGAATGAATCTGTCACAGTTTGACTTATAATTGGTGGAACTGTTTAGGAGTGGGCAAATGACGCATTAGGCCTTTTATAAGGCTCACAGACATATCACTAATGGAAAACGAATAGATAACTATTTCTATTTTTGAGCTGCCTGACATTTGCAGTGGCTACAGCAGGAAGTATAAACAAGCATTTTGGCTAATTTGTTATTAGCTGCCTTTAATACATGAACCTTTTACAAAATGTTGGTTACAGTTTTTATACTAGAGACCATTCAAACTTAAAAATGTTTATATCTTAGATATCTTTTACTTGATATATTTTATACTTTTTAAAATATTGAATTAACATTTGCATCATTACTAGTTATTGAACCCAAAATAGTATCTCTTCAACTATTTAAAGCTAGAGACCAAACCAACTTTGTTTCACATTTAGGCAATTCCAACTTAAATGCATATCGACTATTACATAAATTAGCATAAATGTGCATAATTAGCATTCATCAAACCAGAAAAACTATTTCTTGAACCTTTCAAGGAAGAAACCAAACCAGCTTGGTTTTAAGTTTAGGCTATCCAAACTGAAAAGGCTAAAATGCGTATTAACAATGATGACATACACTACCATTCAAATGTTTGGGGTAACTTAGAACTGTCCTTGTTTTCCATGAAAACAAATATGAAAGGAGTTGAATGAATAGGAAATATAGTCATTGACAAGGTTAGAAATAATTATTTTTAATTTAAATAAGGGTCCTTCAAACTTTGCTTTTGTCAAAGGATCCTCCGTTTGCAGCAATTACAGCCTTGCAGACCTTTGGCATTGTAGTTGTCAATTTGTTGAGGTAATCTGAAGAGATTTCACCTCATGCTTCCTGAAGCAGCTCCCACAGGATGGGTATGGTCAAGCCACTCCCACAACAGCTCAATAGGGTTGAGATCTGGTGACTGTGCTGGCCACTCCATTATAGACAGAATACCTGCTTACTGCTTCTTCCCTAAAAAGTTCTTGCATAGTTTGGAGCTGTGCTTTGAGTCAACATCCTGATTTAGGAGGAAAATGGCTCCAATCAAGCACCATCCACAGGGTACGGCATGGAAATGCGTAATGGAGTGATAGCCTGCCTTCCTTCAAAATCTCTTTTACCCTGTACAAATCTCCCACATTACTACAATCAAAGCACACCCAGACCATCACATTGCCTCCAGCATCCTTGACAGATGGCATCAAGCACTCCTCCAGCATCTTTTCGTTTGGCATGAGTCTCACAAATGTACTTCTTTGTGATCCGAACACCTCAAACTTAGATTGTCTGTCCACAACACTGCATTGCAAACTTCTTCTGTCCACTGTCTATGTTCTTTTGCCCATCATGATCTTTTCTTTCTATTGGCCAGTCAGAGATATGGTGTTTTCTTTGCAACTCTGCCTAGAGAGCCAGCATCCCGAAGTCGCCTCTTCACTGTTGATGTTGAGACTGGTGTTTTGTGGGTACTATTTAATGAAACTGCCGGTCGATGGCCTGGAAGGTGTCTTTTTCTCTAACTAGACACTTTAATGTATTTGTCCTTTTGCTCAGTTGTGCACCGGGGCCTCTCCTATTTCAATTCTGGTTAGAGCCAGTTTGCGTGGTTCTGTGAAGGGAGTAGTACACACCATTGTATTAGATCTTCAGTTTCTTGACAATTTCTCAAATTGAATAGCCTACAGAAATGTTTCAGAATCCATAATTCTGGCCTGTAGTCAAACCCACAATTGCTGATGCCCCAGATACTCAACTACTCTAAAGAAGGACACTTAAATTGCTTCTTTAATCAGCACAACAATTTACCACTGTGCTAACACAATTGTAAAATGATTCTTTAATGATCAATTAGACTTTTAAAATTATAAACTTGGATTAGCAAACACAACATGCCATTGGAACACAGGAGTGATGGTTGTAGATAATGGGCCACTGTAAATAATCCATTTGAAGTCAGCAGTTTCTAAACTTTTGAACCGTGGTTAGTGTACACACACATATATATATATATATATCACCTAAAGGATTATTAGGAACACCATACTAATACTGTGTTTGATCCCCTTTCGCCTTCAGAACTGGAGAGTGGCCATTTTTGGAGTGAACATTTTTGGAGGGACCTGAAAGTCTGTATTGCCCAGCGACAGCCCCGAAACCTGAAGGATCTGGAGAAGGTCTGTATGGAGGAGTGGGCCAAAATCCCTGCTGCAGTGTGTGCAAACCTGGTCAAGAACTACAGGAAACGTATGATCTCTGTAATTGCAAACAAAAGTTTCTGTATCAAATATTAAGTTCTGCTTTTCTGATGTATCAAATACTTATGTCAAGCAATAAAATGCAAATGTGATTTTCTGGATTTTTGTTTTAGATTCCGTCACTCACAGTTGAAGTGTACCTATGATTAAAATTACAGACCTCTACATGCTTTGTAAGTGGGAAAACTTGCAAAATCGGCAGTGTATCAAATACTTTTTCTCCCCACTGTATATATACCCAAATGATCCCTGTTTATGAGTCACTGACATTATCTGCAGATGCCTTCACATCAAACCATGTTACATTGGACATCTACTCTGTGATTTTTTTCCTTTTCATAGTAATTTTTTCCCCCCCCAGTTTATATTAATATACATTTGCTCAGTGATTTTTCTCTTTTTGATAGTAATTTATATTACTATCAATGTGCAATATTTTAAATTCACAAACGTATATTGTGAATATATGACATAAGAGTAAATTACAATCACCCTTTTAATAGTCGGAAGATTAATTAACAATAGATTAGATTTTGTATGAAGTTTTACTTGTGAGAACCCCTAAACTACATTTTTCATTAGGCCAGGTGTCAGTAACTTTTAGGACTGAAAGACCAGTGTTAAATATTGTGTTGAGAGAGCAATACAAGGAAGTTGAGCCCTTTTCAAGTACAATAATGGCACTACCTAAACGTACCCCTAACCACAACGATACCAGGAAAATGACCATGAAACCTGACGTTTAACATCACAGACAATGGGCGCAGCAGTTGTCTGTAGACATCACAAGGACTATTGAATCTTGAGAACAAACATTAAATATGTTACAAAACCGATGTTTGACAATGTTTTACTTAAAATACATAAATAATGAAAAAATACACAAAAATTATGAATCAGCAGGTTTGTGCAAAGGTGAGGTTTTTCATTCCTTGACGCTGACTCTCATTCCTTGACTTGCATTGTTTTCTTAACAAATGCAGAAAACCAGAATTAAACCTAACATATTGCCAAGTCACAAACACATTGTTAAAAAGAGACTTCAATGCATTTAGGATTAAATAACTTTCATTCATTTGTCAAGAACATAACAGATGACATTTGAGATATGGACACTGTCTGCTCATCCTGCATGACACCAACACACACACAGGCATACACACTTCACCAGGAGATTCAAATGTCCCAAAGCTGTCACTAAAAACAATTGTAAAAAATAACACAATGTGATTGCCTGACAATCACATTATACCTTATAGAGAATAATCAATTTTTGATTCCAATTAAGTAATATACATGAAGAAATAAAATGTTCTTATTCTTATCTGATTAAATTCTCAATGTTGGCATTTGTTCCTCAGGGGAGACAGACTGACATTTCAGCTGCCTGTCTATGAGGATATATTAGTGGGTGCCACTGATGAGTAAATTAGCCCCATCCCTGAGTCTGAGCTGTCTCTGCCAGGCATTCTGTATTCACAGAGCCTGGACATAGCATTTTTTGTGAAGTTATACCAACACCATGGTCATCCAGTGGTCATAGCATGACAGCACAAACATACAGTATCTCGGACCAGCTTAGTAATTCCCCTCAAAACACTGGAAAATGTAAATAAAGGCACAGACAATGCAAGTCTCTTCTGGTAATGTGCAGTTTATCTGAAGTAAAAAAAAATACATTTTTTATCCTGAAACATGTTTTTGATCCTGCACAATGTTTAACCGTCATTCTATTTACATATTTTGTTTTAATTATCAAGAGACACCTTTAAACTTTGGTGCAATTATTTGTGCTTTATTCAGGGTCGACATTTCCTCATTCATTTGTATTAAGATGATTCATGTCATGTAGTCTACACAGTGCATATAATCACATACCTATACTGCCTCTCTTGTAGTAAAATTGCTGATTATTATTTTGAAAACCATGAAATCCCAGGCATTTAGAAATATGTGGAACAGAAGAGAAAAGTCGGGCAGAAAGAATAGCCGATTAATAGGGAATAAGGACCCACGAGGAAGCACTTGTGTTTCACGGGACTCTGCTTCCTAGAATAGAAGCAATGTTCAGAGTCAGCCAGTCCACTGATCAAAGACAGCAACTAGCTTCTCCCAGCAGGGGCTAAGCCAACTCAGGTCATAAGACAACCATAACTATAATGCTTACTGCTTAGTGAGTAGGCTCTTTATCATAATTAGGAAGTTACAATTCCATTATGTCCAGAGTGTGTAAAAGAAGTGTTTGTTATAATTGAGACTTACAACGAAAGACAATTTTGATCTTTAAATACAAATATATACTTACAAAAATCTCACAGAATCTTTTATATACAGTAAAAACATAATATCTAATAGTGTCTCTGCATGGCAATTAAGTCCAAAAAAATGATTATCATTCAATCAGTCTGTGAACAAACAGTTTTTTTGTGTGTTTGGGGGACGCCCAGCATAAGCTACTGTACATACAGAGTCCTCAACCACCCCAGACCACTCACACTGTAGTCTCACCCTGTTTGCTGTTAGCCAGTCTTGTGTAAAACCTCCTCCATGAGTTGAGTGTCTTTCCAGACCATATCCAGAACCCTGATGTTATCCCCACAATCAGAGTCATGAGGTATTTGATCATGAATACTGTGAAGTCTGGGCTCATATTGTGGTGCGGGTAGGCCGGACAGGGCACAGCGTACGTCTTACACGTCTGACTAATCCACGTCCTCTCCCACTGCTCCCGGAAGGCCTGCTCATAGAAATAGCAGGCAATGACAATTGTGGCAGGTACAGTGTAGAGCACGCTGAAGATCCCTATTCTCACCATCAGCTTCTCCAGCTTTTCTGTTTTTGAGCCATCATGCTTCATAATGGTTCTGATCCGGAATAGGGAGACAAAGCCAGCAAGGAGGAATGAGGTGCCAATGAAGAGGTAAACAAAGAGAGGCGCCAGGACGAAGCCTCTGAGAGCATCCACACTGTTGATGCCCACAAAGCACACGCCGCTCAGGACATCCCCATCTACCTGACCCACTGCTAGGATGGTGATGGTCTTAATAGCAGGCACTGCCCACGCTGCCAGGTGGAAGTACTGAGAGTTGGCCTCAATTGCTTCATGACCCCACTTCATACCTGCTGCCAAGAACCAGGTAAGGGCCAGAATGACCCACCAGATAGAGCTGGCCATGCTGAAGAAATACAACATCATAAAGAGAATGGTGCAGCCCTCTTTTTTAGTACCCTGCACCACAGTCCTAATGTCATTGTCAAACCTATCATTGCAGACCACTTTGTCCTCAAGGAGAAATCCAACTATGTAGGCAATGGATACCATGGTGTAACAACCGGATAAGAAAATAATAGGGCGTTCAGGGTAACTGAAGCGTTTCATGTCCACCAGATAGGTTAGAACGGTGAATAAGGTCGATGCACAACATAACACGGACCATATTACTATCCATATTCTGGCGAACTTCAACTCCTCCTCGTTGAAGTACATCATACCGTTGGATTTATTTGGCTCGCACGGTGCACCACAGTCATCCTCACCAAGAAAGCGATAATTCATGTAACTGGGGACTTTGAGAGACGCCGGGCACTTGAACTGTCCTTTTACAATCCCAGTGACATGCGTTGGGTCCGTTACATCAGGGGTGGGATTGACTGGTGTGCTTTTATCAGACACATTCTGCCCGACGCACAGCTCACCAGCACCGTGAACAGGGAAAGACTCACAAGCGAGGCTGTCCGGCCACTGAAAACCGAATTTGTTCATGAGCGCCTCGCAGCCCTGTCTCGCCCTCTCGCACAATGACCTACACGGGGGAAGTGCCTGCTCAAGTACTGTGCATACAGGCGCATACATAGAGCAAAGAAAAAACTTTAAATCAGGAGAACATTGAACTTTTACAAGCGGGTAAAACTGGTGTACCTCGAGCCCTGCGTCCTCCTGGTTTGTGTGTCCCAGTAAATTTGGCATGATAGTCTCGTTGTATGCGATGTCCGTACAAAGTGGAATAGAAATCGGCTGACAAAAACCGTGCTCCGGAATAGACATTCCCCGGTCGCCATTCTGTCCGTATGCCCGAATAGATCCCAAACTTATCAATAAAAACAGCTGAAAAAATATAAACGGTTTATAAGTCATTATGAAATCATTGCGCACAGCCATACTATATTTGGTGTTTCTTCCCAAACTAGCCAGCTCTCCAGCTTACAAAACTGTACTTCAACAGTACGCAAATTTCCTTTCTTTGTTTGGTTTTCCTTTCCTCGTAAACGTACTTCCTTACTGCGTAACTTTAGGTTGTTTTTGCTTATCGTCGGTCGTTGCGTGAATATGTTAAAAGTCCAGCAATGAATAGCGCAGAAAGAATTTGAAATAAAAAATCTCCTACACTCAAAACACTGGCCTGGACTGTTCTTCAGCACGGGTTCTCTGCTGCCTACTTTAGTTGCCTGACTGAAAGCCCCTCTCTGCGAAGCAGAAACCTGTTTTCCAGGCGCCGTGCTTTCTCTGAGATCAGTCTCTCTCGTCTTCTTAATATGGAAAAAAAGGGTGGGACTAAATGGACTAGATGGCAAGGTTTAGGGAACGTCTAACATTTTTCATCATGGGGTTCTTGGTTGTTCATTGATGAGTTTTAATATCTTTTCAGTATCCTAAACAATATTCAACATTAATGATGCCCGTATACATAGCCCTATGAGAATTTTGACAGCCACATCTAGGCCTGGTGTAAAATTAAATAGGCTTCTAGTACTATACTAAACTACCTCAAGAAGCCTAGTTTTGTCAGTCAAGGCTTCCTTGATAATATTTAAGGTTTAATTTAAGTCATCCAGAGTAATTTACTTGCTCAAAGAGAGAGAAACAGATTTTCCCCTTGCCAGCTGAAAGGTTGAATGTAGCAACCTTTCGGTTACTAGTCAGATGTTCTAAGCTAATTAGTGAAACCAAGTGTACCTGTAAAACACAGTAAATAACACCATGTACTTCTAAAATACACAATGTATGTAGACTAAATATTTTACAGAGACACATACAGGTTAATATCAATGGGCCTCCCCTTTAAACCACAATGTTGTCTGCCAGGTAAAGCCTTAGGGACAGAGATGAAAGTGATTTGTCACTAAGACCCATTGGGATCAGAGGGCTTTCAAATCCAGCTCCCATATCCATGCTCTTGGGTGGAACAGTCAGAGAGAAAGGCACTGTATAGAGGAGAATAGGCATTGGACAGAAAGAGTGAGAGGGGTGAGACCCTTTGTAGAGCAGCCACCCCTAATGTAATGTTGTTAATACCAAAAACATGTATCATTGCAACATGATTAATAATGTATTTCCTTGTTTTAATCTCCTATACAGTTATGGTATATCAATAATTTATTGTTCACCCAAGGAATGTGCATGAAAACATATGTATAATTATCCACCTGTGGTGTATATTATCTGTACACAGGAGAATGTCAAAGTACATTATGTTAAGAATTCTAAATAATGTGTCTTAACAGATCAGGGTAAGAATGTGCAGATGATCGCTAATGTGGAAGAAGTTACCTAGATATTCTTACTGGTTATTAGGCATGTCTGTTATTGTAATGGAGAAGCAATTAATAGTGGGTAATGTATCCTGACAGAAGAATGTAGTGAGATTTAATTTTTAAAGCTACACCCCACCAAGAGAGGAAAACAGAATGACCTACATAAAATCTTGTTTTGGGACTGGTTGTCCAGCCAAGTTTATTCTTGTTGGCAAAAAGTTTTCCAGAGCAATCAACAATAGAAAAAAAGTTCAAACCTTTGCTATGAAATTTAAATGCACTTTTTGAACTAAAGTTTTGTAAAAAGCTGTTAACTGACTGCATGCAACAGTTCAACCAAAATGGAACTAAAATTGAATAATGACTTTAAAATCCTTATGTGTAATTAAATCATAATAGCACACATAGGCCCTACTGTAGCATAAATTATGTAATTGTGTTGTTGGTTTTTCCATGTATTTATTAATGACTGTCTGTCAACAGTAATAACCTGGAGGTCCATTGTTTTTATAAAGTATATCAGTTTGTGGACCAGGAGTTTGGAACATATTACACATAATCAATTATGAATTTTAAACAGCTGTCTATTTCCTATCCCCAATAGTGTGCTTGCTTTGACCAGAGACCATAAGGGGTGCCATTTGTGTGCAGACTTGGATATTGTTTATAGCCTCTGGTGCTTTTTCAGGGCTGAATGCTGGTGTGAGTTTTCTGTTTCAAAATAGCACTGACAGTCCCCAGTGTCACAGTGGTCCGAAGCTCCATGGATCAGATCGGTATAATTTGAATACATAAGACCTGGGTAGGTGTCCAGAGAAATCACTGCTGTGCTACTGTACAATGAAAGTGGGGGACTTTCTAATCAGGCCATCTCAAATCATCTATCTGTGACTGGTGATTAAGCAATAGGGAATTAAGGGGTGTGGTATATGATCAAAATACCACAACAAATAGCTGTTCTTAAGTACAATGCAATGCCGAGTACCTAGAAACAGCCCTTAACCGGGGTATATTGGCCAAATACCACTCAATTATTCAAATGATACAGTGGTAAACAGTGCAATTAGAGCATGTCATTTTATACACATGGTATACGGTTTGAATCTTGAATGCTTATTTTCTGATAGCCGTGTTATGTGACCGTAAACCACTGGTATGACATTGTATCACTTTTTCCTGACATAAAATTCAAAAAGGGGCATGTGTTTTTCAACATTTGATATTTTGTCTGTGTACTATTTTCAATTAAATATAGGAATAAATGTTTTGCATATCATTGCATTCTGTTTTTATTTGCATTTTATGCAGAGTCCCAACTTTTTGGGAAACTGGGTTATATATGGCCAGTACTCCACAAGGCATCATGTCTAAGAAAAGCTCTCAGCTGTGGTATATTGGTCATATACTACACTTCTTGTGCCTTATTTCTTACACGTAACATGGCTCTCAGCCAGTTAGCATTGACCATTTTAACCTGGTTTATAATAAATGATACATTACTCAGACCATTGCCAGGGATAACTAATTTTAGAAAAAATATGTCACTTTATGACTCCTAAATGTACACTTTGTAGTATCCACACCTGCATGCTGACAATACTGGAATTGTGGTAGTATTCCTACGCAGTACACAAGTAATAAATAGCTGTTTTGCATTGGCAAATGATCAGAATTAGAGCATTAATAAACTTTATTTTAGGTAAAACAACAATAAACAACATTTACAGAAGGACATTACATCTTCCATAATAACGTTACATATAGTTTGTAACATATAGGTAATACAACTGCTATTATACTAAGTTCAGATTATAATAGAGTGACTGTTAACACTTCCTCTATGTCTCAAACCACGTGAAGATTATGTATTTTTCAGTGCATCATACGAAGCCTAAAGAAAAATAAAGTTTTAAGTTAATATATGCAGGAACAGTCAAAAAATTTGAACTCACCTAGTCATTTAAGGTTATTCCTTAATTTTTTTTAATTTTCCACTAAAAGGTAAAAAGATCTATCAAAAACTATGTTATTTTATAGTAATGATGTCTTCACTATTATTCTACACTAGGAACATTTGTAAAAATAAAGAAATACCTTTGAATGGGTAGGTGTGTCCAAACTTTGACTGGTACCGTGTGTATATATATATATATATTCATTAGTATTTACTGTAAAACACAGATTAAGTGTTGAGCACAGCTGGGAAACATGTCTGGTTCCAAAACCCCTTTCTCTAAGACTACTATACATCTATGCAGTTAAGAAACTAACAAGGCCAAAGGTGTATAAATAAACTATATCTATCTTTCTATCTATCCACAGTGGATATAGAAAGTCTACACACACCTGTTAAAATGCCAGGTTTTTGTGATGTAAAAAAATGAGACAAAGATAAATCATGTCAGAACTTTTTCCACTTTTAATGTGACCTATAATGTGAACAATTCAATTGAAAAACAAACTGAAATCTTCGAGGGGGGAAAATTGAAAGATTAAAACCTTAAAATAACCTGATTGCATAAGTGTGCACACCCACTTATAAATGGAGATGTGGCTGTGTTCAGAATTAACCAATCACATTCAAATTCATGTTAAACAGAAGTCATTACACACTTGCCATCATTTAAAGTGACTCTGATTAATCACAAATAAAGTTCTGCTGTTCTAGTAGGATTTTCCTGACATTTTCTTAGTTGCATCTCAGAGCAAAAGCCATGGTCCGCAGAGAGCTTCCAAATCATCAGAGGGATCTCATTGTTGAAAGATATCAGTCAGGAGAAGGGTACAAAATAATTTCCAAAGCATTAGATGTACCATGGACCACAGTGAAGATAGTCATCATCAAGTGGAGAAAATATGGCACAACAGAGACATTACCAAGAACTGGACGTCCCTCCAAAATTGATGAAAAGACGAGAAGAAAACTTGTCAGGGAGGTTTCCAAGAGGCCTACAGCAACATTAAAGGAACTGCAGGAATTTCTGGCAAGTACTGGCTGTGTGCTACATGTGACAACAATCTCCCGTATCCTTCATATGAATGGGCTATGGGGTAGGGTGGCAAGACGGAAGCCTTTTCTTACAAGGAAAACATCCAAGCCCGGCTGAAAACATCCCAAAAGCATGTGGGAAAATGTGTTATGGTCTGAAGAAACCAAGGTTGAACGTTTTGGCTATAATTTCAAAAGGTATGTTTGGCGCAAAACAACACTGCACATCACCCAAAGTACACCACACCCACAGTGAAGCATGGTGGTGGCAGCATCATGCTTTGGGGCTGTTTTTCTTCAGCTGGAACCAGGGCCTTAGTCAGGGTGGAGGGAATTATGAACAGTTCCAAATACCAGAGAATTTTGGCACAATACCTTCAGGGGTCCATTAGAAAGCTGAAGATGAAGTTCACCTTTCAGCACGACAACGACCCAAAGCACACATCCAAATCCATAAAAGCATGGCTTCACCAGAAGAAGATTAACGTTTTGGAATTGTCCAGCCCTAGCCCAGACCCGAATTCAATTGAAAATCTGTGGGGTGATCTGAAGAGGGCTGTGCACAGGAGACATCCTCGCAATCTGACAGATTTGGAAATCTGTCAGATTTTGCAAAGAAGTGTGGGCAAATATTGCCACGTCAAGATGTGTCATGCTAACAGACTCCTACCCAAAAAGACTAAGTGCTGTAATAAAATCAAAAGGTGCTTCAACAAAATATTAGTTAAAAGGTGGGCAAACTTATGAAACCAGGTTATTGTGAGTTTTTATTTTTTTCCTCTCAAAGATTTCAGTTTGTTTTTCAATTGAGTTGTTCACATTATAGGTCACATTAATGGTGGAAAAAGTTCTGACATGATTTATCTTTGTCTCATTCTTTTACATCACAAGAACCTGGCATTTTTACAGGGGTGTGTAGACTTTTTATATCCACTGTATCTACCTATCTATCGACTGTCTGTCTATGTATGTATCTATGTGTCTATCTCTGTCTAATTACCTCCAAAATTATTGGTACCACTGATAATGATTACCAAAACAGGCTGTTTAAAGTGAACGTAGGCTTTATTGTAATTTTGAGAAGTCTGGATTATATTGTACTTCGTTAATGACTCAAAGGAATCAACCAAAATCATTTGATTGTCAACCTCAGAGCCCCAACCTCAGCATAATGAAAGCTGTGTGGATTCACTTGGATAGGGAAAAGAAAAACATTGCTGAAGTCAAAAGAAGAGTTATGTGAAGTAGTTTGGAAGAATATACCACAGGACTACTTACATGAAAATTCAATTACACAACAGTTTACCAAAGCAAATTTCTAAAGGGAGGCCCCACAAAATAGTGACTTGTTTGATTACCTTTTCTTGTAATGTTTCATTGTTTTTTCTTTAATTATATATAGCTTTTTTAAAATTAAATAAAAAATACTAAACATTTTCTTTTCAGGCGGCCTATGACTTTGGCACATTACTGTACATTTCACAAATCATTCTTTCATGTCAAAGTACCTTTTCCTACACATTTTATGAGATTAGAGAACACATTGGAAAGGATCTTAGACAATTGCTCCATGAAGAATCCTTCCAGAAGCTGGAGTGGGATTGTCCAGTATGCACTCACGTACTGCTCTCTTTATTTCAAACCATGTTATCAAGGGGATTCAAGAATAATATTTTCAAGTAACCATTTTTTTGTGGATTCAGATCTAGGCTTTAACCAGTTTCAGCCTCATAGCAGAGGCAGCTGTTGTTTCTGTGAAATTATCAAGATACAATTGTCCCAGGATGACTGGGAGCCAACAACCCCTACCATATAAAACCCCTACCACATTTAATAGTAGGTATGGGGTTATTTTGTTGCTCATGCATTCTCATGTGTATTTAGATGTGCATTCGCATATGTATTCTGATATGCATTTTGCATGCTATAATTTCATTTGATACCCTTGAATTATTATCGAAATATATTCCAGATTTCAAACATTACAATATTATTAACTGATCATTCTACAGAGCCTTTGTTGCGCACCTTTTTCAAAGGTGCCAATCATTTTGGAGGTGACTATATGAAAGTATTATATAAATCCTCTCTTTTATATAGATAAGGGGACACAGGTGACCATGTATGTATGCAAACATAGCATACTATAAGCATCACTATTACATTTTAACAAGGCGCTTCATCTCCCTTTTATATGGAGCCTAGTAAGATATTTCATAACAAACAATACAAAATTGTTAGATATTAACACAAACTTGAAATTATTAGAAATGTACACATTGATATTCCATACCAAGTCTAATATAGCAAATAAATCAATGCCATTCCCAACTCTGATTTGAATGTTGTATTTAGGGTTTATCATATTGACCGTCATACTGCTCAATGTGCAATTTCACTACTTTTTACCCAAGACCTTCCTTCATAGAGCAAATGCTTTGAATTCCCAAAGGAGAAAATGTGAAGAACATTCAAGTTCAAAAGAGACTGTAAGGCTAGAGCCTCCACCCACACAGACATGCAGGCAGTAAGAATATATATTTTTATATGTTTACGTGATATTGCAGACAGGCAGCAAAGGAAGCAACCTCAGGGAAAAAAGAAAAAAGAAAGAAAAAGAAAAGTGATATGAAACACAAACAGAAAGGGAGATATCAACAATAATTATTAAGCTAATAATACCTCTTCAATTATATTAAACAATGCAAGGCAGAGCAGGACACGCTGAGCAATCTATCACAGCAAGTATGGTATTCAACTTCCCCTGTCAGGCTGCCCACTGTAATCTCCCTTTCTAATCCCATTTTGAACTACTACAACACAGAATCACTAGCCACACTGGGAATGCCATTGAAATCATGTGCAATAACTTCAAATACAAAATTTGTAGTAGTTCTCCTTAAAAATAAATCTATGCTGCACTGTGGTTGGAAACTAGGGTCTGTCTATTCATAATGGTTGAAGAGAGGTCACTTACATATCTGTTCTCTGCAGGCAAGGGCATGTGTTCAAAGAAAAACACAGGTGCAAAAAGCATCCTTTTTAATAAGCTGGAATGTATGACAAATATATTTAAAAATATTCTCAGAAACGTAATGACGAGTTTGTATTATCACCATCTGTCTCTTTGGCTCACTTGCTTACCACTAGAGATGGTGGGATAGAAAACCTTGGACTACCATGGCCTATATTGTCAATCATGTCTAAAAGTTCTACAAAGCTCCTGTTTAATGTTCTTCCCTTAGTAGGCTGGGTGAAGTGAACTATTAAAGACAAGTTAGGTGATGTAATGAAAATGTGTGCACATTTCCATGTGAGTGCAGATGAATGTCTGTCTAGAGGGTGTTGACCTGGAAGGTTTACATAGTCAGTGTTTCTCATATTGACCAGTACAGGGCACTTCAGAGTGTTGTTCGATTTTACATCAATCAAATAGTAAATCAATATTGGTAAAAGACACACTGCAGAATCTCTGAAAAATGTCAGCCACCAGTTGTGAAAGTGGTGCTCATGAGTCAAAACAGGCCCCTGTTCTTCTACATCATACAATGTGAATTACATCAACCTGTTTGTATATGTTACAACCCACTAAAGAAATGATACGAAATGTGCAATTTCCATATGTTACAAATTCAATTAACAGGTAACATATTAATCAAATATGGTTTGCTTTAGATTTCGAAGTGCATCTTTAAGTGCCAGTTCACACAAAACAACACCCAGTAGTA
Organism: Esox lucius; assembly: GCF_011004845.1. Lineage (NCBI taxonomy): Eukaryota > Metazoa > Chordata > Actinopteri > Esociformes > Esocidae > Esox > Esox lucius. The sequence goes on from NC_047588.1 coordinate 20,953,379, forward strand.
AATTAAATATACAGTTATACATACCCATTAACACAATCTATTATTTTTTTAATCATATTATAAAAGGTGCCCTGCGCTATGCAAATCTGGTATACAGTACATTACTGGACAGTATCATAGAAAGGAAGGAAGAAAAGATTGTCAAGGGTCAAAAAAGAAATGAGATCAAAATCTCAGTGAGCCTATTGCCATTGTGTTTTACCATATAGATAAACTGTACAACGGAATTCATTTGATAATGGTAGCTCATAGCCTTCAGTACAAGGAAGCACCAATGAAAAGGTATTGCTCATGATTCATACACAAACACATAGATATAACACACACACAAATAGACAATAAGATGGAACACAGCAAATGTGCCATTTTACATGACTCATGACTATGTCATTAGTGCTCATTGTTAATTGTGTGTGTGTGTGTGTTTAGAGCATCTCCAGCAGATTGAACAAATTATTGTCATGAATACCACTATTACCACAGTGCATTGCAAATTATTGAAACCCCTGATCAATTTGCAAATTTTACTAAATTAGAAATGGTATATTGACATTTTGGTATTTTTATACATATTTTTTAAAACACAGAAACTCAAAATAAATTATTGTAAGGGGATAGTGGTTTTATGTTCATGAATATTTTTTAAGAAAGATTAAAAAACGGAAATATGTTGCTTGCTTAAGTATTCAACAATGCATTGTAAGGTGCCAGTTTACAATGAGTCTTAACAAGAACACTTTTACCTTTCCATTAGCATTTACTTGGAAACCATTAAAATTGCAGTCACATTTTCTGGATCAAAAACACTGTTGAAGGATTATTGGTTAGGCTGTGAATCTGAAAGAAAATGATGAAGGGAGACCTTAATGTAGAAGTGGGAAATAAAGTAATAAAAATGTATAAAATATCCAAGAAAAGGCTGTCCCATAAAACCCAGCACTTAAACAAGGAGACTTGTGAGAAACGGCAGAGGCCAAAAATAACTTTGAAGGAGCTACATATTTCAGTGACTGGGAGTGGAGTAATGGGGCACTGGTCAACCATATCAAGAGCTCTGCATAAAACTTCCTATGTGGGAGAGTGACAAGGAAAAAGCTATTACTGAAACTGTACTATCAGAAAGCATAAGAGCAAACTGGATTTGATGTGGGAAACCTTTTTTGTAGTCATACCAAGATAGAACTTTTTGGCAGAACTTCAAAACACTATGTGTGGAACCCTACCATTTCCCATGCCTCAAAACACACCATCCCTACAGTGAAGTATGGTGGTGGCAGAATCTAGGGATTCTTCTCATGAGCATTGTTGGGGCATCTTGTTGAACATTATGAATACATTGAGTAAATGCAAGAGAACCTGCTTCAGTCCATTTAAAAACAGCCTGGAAGGAAATTCACATTCAGCACGTCAATGATCCCAAGTACACATTGGAGTGGCTTAGGAACAAAAATGTGAATGTCCTACAGTGGCCCAGTCAAAGTCCTTAGGAATCTGTGGATTCTATTTGAAAATTGCAGTCCACATGCACTGTCCAACCAACTTCAACAACCTGGAGCACAACAGTAAGGAAGAATGAGCCAAAAAACTACTCCAACAAAGGAGCAACAAAGCAGCAACTACCAAAATAATTATTTCAGTTTTTTAACTTTCATTTAAAATATTTCCCAACTTTTAAATAATTGAGTGTCTGTGTTTTAAAAAAAAATATCAGAACAATACCACAACAACATACCATTTCTAATTAAATTAAATGAGAGAATAAGTCAGGGGTTTTAATACTTTTACAGGCATTGGTCTATATTACCATTGATCTTCTCATTATTATCGTTCTGACTGCGGCCTGATGCTGGCCAAAAAGGAACAGTTCAATGTAAAAGAGAAACATTACTACTGCTTGTCATTTTAAGTAGATGTTGTGTGAGTTCATGTTTTGTACATTGGGTATATGTATGTTTGTGCATGCATCCATGATTGCATGCAAGTACAGCATGTTAGCGAAATAATGTATAAGCTTTCTTTGAGTTGTCCATTATATATTTTCTAAATATTAGTCTACTTTACATACAAATATACATTCTTACATAGATAGTTACAAACACAAGCCACAGTATTAATCAACAGATTTGTCCATTGATGGTTCAAGGTATTTTAAATGTGTCAACAATATATGTGTATCATACCATTATAAAAGTAAACAAACATTCCAAATAATGAAATAAAAAATGGAAGTATCCCCTACCAAAAAGTATACACTCAGGCACACGCACACACAAACACGCACACACAGTTTTGAAGGTAATAAGTTAAAGAAACAGAAGAGGATCTGTGATCCTGATGACTTTTCCATCTGTGTCTTAGTCCTTCTCTCTTTGACTGACCACAGCAACAACCTGAAAAACAACACAGACAGAAGAGATAGCACATGATATGAGAAACTACAGGAAGTAAATAAGAAAATGAGAGCGATAAATAGAGGATGTAGAACGAGAGAGTGTTTAGTAGTTTAGATTAGTTCATCTACTTATGAGTACATCTACTTATTCTCGTTGTAGTCGGTGTTGTTTTCAAAATTCTTATATGTATCACTGCTTTGGCAGACCCAGTAGACCTTACTGGCTGTGAGCTCCCTTCTAATCCCCTTCTTTCCTTCTAGTGACCATACTGCACTAATAAATAATGCATGTCTCTCCTGTGTCCTCTCTCCTCTCCACTGCTCCCCCTTCTCTATCCCTCTCACTCGCTCTCCCAGCCTTTGGAAGTCTGTTCCCAGCGGATGTGAGGCAGTGTATGCCAGGAATCTGAAATCTTGGATAGAAGCCTCCTTTATCTGCGGCTCATACAGCTCTCTGACTCAAAAACACACACAGGCAGTGTGAATGTTTGTGTGTGGGTGCATGTTATATGGTTCAAAGCAGGGACAGAGTATCAAGTTCATTAGGTAAAAAAGGACACAGTGGGATGAACAGAGTGGAAAAGGAGAAAACAGAGGAAAGAAAAGAGGTGGATGTGGGTAGGCTGATATGCAAAGGAGAAGGTGGCACTGTATTGTGTTCAGCTCGGTTTGGGTAGTCTACTGTGATAAATGAGTTGTAAAGTTCAAGGGCACAGAAGCACTCTATATTTCCCTTTCTCTCTCTTCACAACAATCCCCCTACCTCTGTCTCTCAAGTATTTTGGGGGTCACATGGGGTTCACAAGTAGGCATCGCTCTCCTCACTCTCTCATAGTATCATAATTAAGCCAACAACTGGTGTTTCGGGTGATTCTCTGCGTGCGTGTATTTTTGCATGTTCGTACGCATGCGTGTGTGTTTAAGGGGTTATGCTTCAGAACCAGATGGAGCTGGTGGGTGGGAAATGTGGGTAGGATTTGTAGGGCGTGGACGTGTCCAATAGGGCCAGCTGTTGTCTGATGTACAATGATGAATGGACAGAAGGCTAGAGACCCCCCTCACAATGACATCATTAATAAGGGAAAATGCTTGGTTCTGGGTGGTGGAATATTCAACAATGGAGAGAGAGCAAGAGACAGAGAAAGTGTACCCCCCTTAAAAAAGAAAGGTTGGGGGACAAAATGGAGAATAGTAATAGCAGAGGATACTATGTCAAATCCCCCTTCCCCCCTCCACAAGCCATCGCCCGCTTTTGCAGGCTGCTCCCCACTTTCTTCTTGCTCCCATTTCCCACTTCCCCCCAAATCCCAGTCTCTATGAGGTAATGTTCAAATATCAGCACTGTTCTTTTCAACATGGTCATCAGGCAGCAAGTGTAAAAAACATCAAATATATCAAACAGCGCTAACTAGCATACATTTCTGATGACAGACACTTTTCAAGTATTGCATGTGCTTATTGGAGAGGAATTGTGGAAATATTTCAAAAACGGGTATTTGGTGTACGTGATCCTCCACAGTGGTACGTCAGGCATGCTCTGATTGTATATGACTTGTATGTAAAACCTTGAGAGTATTACATGAGTATTACATGACATGACTATTACATGGTGTTACTTGTATTTGTGAGAGATAGATATTTTGCTCCATGCACTGTTTCCACTGTGTGAAGACAAGTGCGCTGCATCGAAAATCCAGTCCCATTACTGGCTATATCAATATCGATTCCAGCAAAGACCCCGTCCCTGGGTTACACCTAAGGGACCCCACAGTCCCTGCCAGGTCCAATATCCACTAAAAGGCCTCAACGGGAATAACACCCGTGTTTAAAGCATTGTATTTTGTTTTCTGCCATCTGTGATCGTCTAGTTTTGTCTGCTCTCTATGTCTTTTTCCCAGTTTGTTTTGAATCATTTTACTTAAACTGTGTGTAAACATGTATACGCAGGGCCCAGCTGTCGGTGTTCCAGCTGAAATAAAGGTATAATAAACTTTAAAAAACCTGGTGAAAACTTGGGGGGGAAGGGTGGGTCTTAATTCAAACTAGACTTGTTTCCTGATGTGAATCTCAAGAAGGCAGATAAATGTGGATATGGATAGAGCACACATCTTATGACATTTATTTTGTTTGTGATAGCGAAGCCCATTGAGGGCTTCATCATCCTAGTGGCAAATACACACCTCTATCCATCTGCATGAAGTAGTCTTACAGGCACTAGAAATTGGAAATATAATAATAGGCCTACACTGGTTTATATTAGTTTGTACAATGTCCTCTTCTAAGAAGCTAAAAGTCCCTAGTATGTTTCCTACAACAAAAGTCAAACAAATACATCAAAGAATATATCCGCCTAACAGACTTCCTGACCTGTTTGACTGGTGTGCTTGGCATACTGCCTCAAAAATCACTGCTCGTACCTACAGCACTAGCGTGCGAATCAGTTATATTGCACCTGTATAGTGTCCATGCAGCCTGGATCCATACAGAGAAAAAGGTTCTCAGTCTTTGTTCTGTTTACTGTACTGGCGTGTGACTTGGGAGTGTAACCTTTGTATGTTGCCTGTGTATGTTTGCAATTTCTCTGGCTAAGCTTGTTTGAGGTGGTGGTTTGAGGGCTGTATTTGGAAACCCTGCAACCTACAACAAAGTTTAGGATGTTGAAACACTTTACACAGTGCTGCTTGTATATATGTGAATCCTCCAGGGTCATTTGTTTTGTATAAAATATTTGTATATAAACTTCTTAAAAAAATCTAAACCCAAATTTGTACTGACATTCCAAAAGAAAGTGCATAACAAAAACATTATATACTTTCATTGTTAAATTTAATACATTTAATTTAGTTTTTCTACAACACGTATGATTTCCTCTAAACAAACATGGAACTGGTAACTATAAACATGGTATGTCAGAGAAAAAGGTTTTAATATTGAACATATATAAATGGACCAGGGGTTCACATATTTTCAAGTAGCACATAAGCATAATCTACTATCTACTAAAGGTGTTCTATAAAGATTTTATACAGTAGAACAGCAAGAAAGGAACTTCAACTCTAGAAAGAATAGAATTGACAATCTTTTTATGCTTATCAGTTCAAATTACGATCCAGTGCTTCAAATTCTTTTAAAACCATATGTCTTTTTGTCTTCTGGGTTTCGTCTAGTTCTTTCACACTGTGGGTACCTATAATTTTTCTGTGTGGTAAAAGGAAACTGAGTTGGGCTGAAAGCCTGAAGGCTGGATCATTTTTATATAAGTGTCAGGTCCTGGCTGGGTCCCTCTAAGTCTGGGTCTGACTGCAGAGGTGCCTGTAGGCATCTCTGCGCTCCTTTTTTGATTGTCCCCAATTAGAGGTAGCTGCCCCGTGTGGCCTCAAATTGGGGACCCTATTTAAGTTGCCCTTTCGAAACACTTTTGAGTTTGTGGGTCATTGTTTGGGATGTTTGCTTCAGTTTGTCGCTCCTTTTGTTGTTTTTGTGATTAATAATAAATGGATGTTTCCCCACTCCTGCTCTGTGCCTCATGTCCTGCCCCATGACGATAAGAAAACACACCTATTGTCTGAATGGTTTGAGCTACAAAATATTCTATCAGAAACTGAGCATTTTACAAATATGTACTGTTTAATTCTGTTTCTCACAAGCCAAACAACAACAGTTGATAGAAGATATGGAAGTTATTTAGTTGTTATCACATTACATTATCAAAATCAAAACCTCCAAAACCCTCACATATTTCACTGACTAGTTTGATAGTGACTTGTATTTGCTTAAAGGAATTGTGCAGTACACTAACCCACACCAACAATATAATTTCCAAGTATGCATTGCCTTTTCAAGTGAACTGGAATTACAACCCATCATATACATGTTAAACTCTAAAAACCTTACATATTCCATATGGCCTATTCGTAAGTCGTGCCTTGCAACAATTCCAAAATATCAACCTGAAGCAGAGCATGCTGGGAACATTTTCATTTTAAACTAAGTTTTAGTAAAGGTCAGCATCACACAAACATTTTAGGTTATTAGGAACATTTCACTTTGAGTTACACTTATTAGAAAAAGGTTAGTAAAAATATATATTAGGGTTTACAGTGCAGTCACATAACCAATGAAGACAAGTGAGCCAGTTCCAGGTGCAGCCATACACTCCCCAGCCATAAGAGTTCCCCAACCATGTTTTACAGATGAGGCAATATACTTAGGATCAGTAGCAGCTAAATTTATTTTTCCATCCATCAGGTACAGGTTAATCTTCCTCTCATCTGTCCACAAGACTTTGCTCCAGAACTTGTATGTACTTTTTATGTACTTCTAATGTTTTGCCAACTGTAACCTAGCCATTCTGTACTTGAGGCTTTCTAGTGTTTTTACCTTTTATGTAGCCTCTGAAGATCTGCTAATGTACTTTTTTGTGTATGGTAGTGTGGTGTGACTGCACCTTCTTTTACAACAACATGAGCCAAGAGAAAAGTAAGATTGTGATGCCTGACAGCCCTGGCGGTGTTGCTGCACTTCATCTGAGTATGCAAACAGAAGGTTGCTAAGGTTGCCAACTGTACAACTGCCTGCAACAATACCCCCAGAGCTGCCACCTTTGAAAGCCATGGAATGAGCAGCAGGTCTGAATTCAAGTTTTATTTCTCACCCTCCAGCGCACAACCAGTTACCCCTTATCTGTTCCCTGTGTTCCCCTTGTGACAGTAATCTTTGACAAATCTATGTCTGCCTCCTAAAAACTGTTCTTGATTGGATTGTTATACTATTTGCCCACTTGATGTTGCACTACAGGGGTCTTTCCAGGTCTAACAATGTCTCTGATCAGTATATATTCTGATATATTTGCTTCATGATTGGCAGCATGATACTTGTTCCTCATGTCATCATACATTATCAAAGACACCAATGCCAAAGCAAAACCTAGAATAGAGTCGCCGCCAAACATATTGGGGCAGTAAAGTCAAAATATCTATTTTGGCAGTATACTTAAGGCATACAAATATACCACTGGTGTCTGCATTAATAGGCAACGACCAGGTTAGAGAAGGTGAACAACTGCCGTTGTTGACAGAAAAATTACAAGAGTTGTGTAAAACAACCCTAAAATTGTTAGTGAAATCACCAACAATTTCCAGAATACTGGGGTGAAAGTGTCTCCCTACTGTTCACAGAAAACTTTGGAAGCTGATTTACCAAGTCTACACTGCAAGATGCCAACCTCTAATCAGCACAACAAACAGAAAGGCCAGATTAGAATTATATAAAAAGTACAGATACTACAAAATGTGTGGAGTAAAAAAGCAACTGCAGATGATACAAAGCGTAACACCCATCTGTCAAGGATGGTGGAGGCAGTGTCATGGCATGGACAAGCATGGCTGCCTCAGGGTAAGAGTGAAACAATTGAGACTGGCTTAGTCAATTTCCTGATTGAAATCAGATTGTATGGACTGTAGAGAAGTCGGAAACTCCCCTAAACAAGGAACAGCTCAAAATGGCTGCAGCAAAAGCTTGGCGTAGCATCTCAAAGAATGATACCAAGAGTTTGCTGATGTCAATGGGTCGCAGACTCAATGCTGTTATTGTAAGCAAGGGATTTGCAACAAAATACTAGCTATATACTTCTTACATGTGCTTTAAGTTGAATTGCCCCAATACTTATGATCACATGAAATGGGGGAAGGAACTCTTAAAGTGCTATTGCATGAGAAACTTATGACAGGACACATGGTGCAAAAAAAAACCCACAATCAATGACTTAATGTCAGGACAGGCGTGGCTTTGTATTTCAAACATATTCAGCACAGAGTGCCTCTGCCATTTGCAAACAAACCGTGTTCGTAACCCTCACAGCAGTCAAGCAAAAACTGTTTACAATATTCTGCAACTAGACTTTGTTTCAATAACTACTATGTGTATACTTAGCAGTCATACAGCTTGGTGACACACTTCAACATGTTAACAAATCAAGACTCGGTCTGAGTTATACTAAGAGTCTGGAGAATTTGCTGTATAAGTCATGCAGGCTTGACTGAGGCTGGTTGACACCCCACCCTGTGTGAAATGTGTTTACATGGATTTCCTTTAACACAATTTTCCACGTATTTAAAGCAAAGATTTAATAAAAAAGATCCCTACAGGATACATTCCTGTCTTAAACCATTCCAGCCATTAAGATCACAGGAATGCTCCTGTTATGGCTACTGTTGTATTGTGTTGCCAAGGCTACTGCAGACCTCCGTGGTCTTAAGCAGTTGTTTCCGGTTGTAACTATGATTAACAATTAAGAATGTTGAAATCATACATCCTCTCTCTCACTTTCTCACATGTGCATGCACACACACAGACATCCTCACACAGTAAAACAATCCCTGAGTTGTTGGAGTCATTGGTGGTTACTTTCTCTGCTTTGCCAGACTAACAAGTATCTTCCCATGTGTTTGCCAGGTAAATTACCCTTAGTATGTACATGTACCCTAAAGCATTTACTGAGACATCATCCATCCAGGTGGTTTTTCAAGAAGGTTTGAGCCATGGTTTATATCTAATAAAAACAGTACTTGGACCACAGCCAGACTAATTGGCCTGTCAGAAGTCCTGTAACCTGTCTCTATACCAAGCTTCCTTCATTATAACAATGCAGTACATATCCTTCACGTCAGGCTAAACATTACTGGGCCAAATGCAATATGGGCGGGAAGGAGAGAAACACACAGCCAGGTGTTTGTATGAGAGGTAGAGGAACCACATACTGCACCTTCAGACCCTTGGCCAGCACTCATAACATAAAGCTATCTCTCTACCACAGAACTGAACAGACTGAGGAAGCATGAAATGACTAGCCAGCTGAGGATAACAGAGACACAACAGCAGAGATTGTAGCACATACTTCTTTATTCCTCTCACTCAATCTTTCCCTCTCTCCAAGTAACTGTGTGTGTCCCCTTGTTTTATTAAACGTTAGGACCAAAAATCTGTGAGGACATTTCACAAGTCCATGAGAGGGAAAAGGCTATTTACAGGTAAAGTTCAGGGTACAAGGTATTATTAAGTTTATCATTTATAATTAGGATAAGTGATTTAAGGTTAAGAGGTAGGGAAAGTACCAGGCAATGGAGATTAGTGTTGTGTTCCATAGCTTGACATGTGATGGCACAACTAAAGAAAATAAAACATTCTGGTGTGGGTTTTCTGGAAATGGCCATAAACATTGGGACGCTGCGATGTGGAAATAATTGAATCCCTATATATAATTGAAACTAGTACAAAGACAACATATCAAATGTTTAAAAATGTGATGCCTGCATCGTTTCAAAAAAGTTGGGACAAGGGCATGTTTATTACTGTGTTGCATCTCCTCTTCTTTTAACAACACTCGTTTGGGAACTGAGGTAACCAATTGCTGCAGTTTTGAAACTAAAATGTTTCTCCATCCTTGCTTGATCCTTGCTAGGATTTCAGCTGCTCAACAGCTTGGGGTCTTCTTTGTCATATTTTTCGTTTGATAATGCACCAAATATTTGGGTGCCCGGCTGACAGGTCTGGACTGTAGGCAAGCCAGTTTAGCACCCAGACTCTTTTACTACAGAACCATTCTGTTGTAATATTTGCAGAACGTGGTTTGGCATTGTCTTACAAAAATGAGCAAGTCCTTCCCTAAAAAAGACATGGATGGCAGCACAAGTTGCTACAAAACCTGTATATATTGTTCAGCACAGATGGTGCATTCACAGATATGCAAGTCACCCATGCCGTGTGCACTAATGCACCCCCATACCATCACTGATGTAGGCTTTTGAACTGTGCACTGATAAAAAGCCAGATGAACACTTCCAAAGACAATGGTTTTCAGAAACGTCCCTGAGTCCATGCAGTGATTTCCACTACAGAATCGTGTCTATTTTTAATGCAGTGCCGTTTTGAGGGCCCGAAGATCACGGCCATCCAATATTGTTTTTTTGGCCTTGTCCCTTGTGTACAGATATTTCTCTGGATTCTCTGAATGTTTTAATGATATTACGTACAGTGGATTATGAGTTCCCCAAACACTGCAATTTTCTGTTGAGAAATATTACTCTTACATTGTTGCACCTTTTGCCCGTGCAGTCTTTCAAAGAGTGGTGTACCGCTCTCCAACTTTATTTCTGAAAGAATCATCCTCTCTGGGATGCAATTTTTATACTCAATCATGTTATTGACCTGTTGCCAATTGACCTAATTAGTTTTAATATGTTGCACCTGGATATTTTTTTGTATTACACAAATGTTCTAGTTTTTTGTTGCCCCTGTCCCAGCTTTTTTGAAATGTGTTGCTGGCATCAAATTCAAAGAGGGCATATATTTTTCAAGGAACAATACAAAAAATCTGTTTCAACATATGCTGTCTTTGTACTATTTTCTACTGAATATAGGGTTTAAATGAATTGACCATCTTTGTATTTTGTTTTTATTTCCATTTTATACAGCATACCAACTTTATTGTAGATTTGTTGTAGATTTAGTTCAGTATTGATTAAATGTTGTATGATGCTCCAGCAATTCTCTATACATTCTCAGTTGTTGCTGTTGGCCAGACACTGATCTTCTCCAAGTGTGTACCAATAAATTATACCTGGTAAAGCGAGCAGAGTAAAAAGAAGCAAAACAAAAAACATGATGAGTTGTACAAGGAGGGACACGACTCCATCTTCAGTTCTTATGAACCAGCTGTGTAGTTGCTGATACAAGGCCATAATCGTACATTTATTTAGAACAGTGAGTGTAAGCATTTTCTTCATTTCCATTTTTCTACAGTTTCCTGCTTATTCCCTTGATTCTAGGAATTTACAGAATACCATCATTTCTAGAAAACATGGGAATTTTTGGAAATCACCGGAACCCAGCAGACTTAGTGTTGAGTATCACCCTGCAGTGAAGCAGAATTCCCACGTTGAGGCTTGAGCTACAGCAGCAGCAGCATCCTTCTGTTGGCATGATAGACTTTAGACACTAGGGAAGCTCCAAGGGACTGGGTATATTTACACTAGGCATTAGTACCACCCTTAAATATCATCTAACTCTAATACATGTTTGCTTTGGCTCTTAACAATCTCCCAAAATCCACTTACCACTTGCAAGCCCTGTGAGACTTCCACAATGCAGCCGTTTTCCCCTGTTCCCCTGTGTCCCCTGTATTGGGAAAGACAGAGTGGAGCACAGCCTTGTACGTATCTGTTACCTCTCTAAGAGTTATGGAACATCACACGCACACGCACAACCGTAAGGTCCTTGGAGAAAGAGTGTTTGGTGCTTCGTGTTTTAACTGGGTTGATGGTGGTGATAGTCTTATAATGTATGTCTGGGCTGTGAATGGGCTGCACCCAGCAGGAGGTCTGGTTTACAGAAAAGTATGATGATGTAGCAGGGAAACACGCAAGCGTGCACAAACGAATACACACAGACACAGGAGCACACACACACACACAGACACACACAGTAACACTCTGGCTATGGGACTTTTTACACTACAATATACTTTCGGAATATATGGAAGATATACTTTATGTCTAGCCTAATTTCAGATAAATCTACGCTTCAGGATCGATGTTGTTGCTGTAATGTTAATGTTATGCAATGCCAAACTTCGGTTATGGATATTTTGGGATATTTGAGCCTAGTCCAACCCCAGGCCAATGAGCTGAAGTCCTAAACCATGTTCGTCCCAACTTCACAAAATGTCAATAAGTCCAAGCCCCCAGAAAGCAAGATTTACAATCTTGTCTCCAAATAGTTGGGACATTATGAAAAATGCAAAAAAAAGAAAAACGAAATAAAACAGAATGCAATGATGTGCAAATCATTGAACCTCTTTATTTAATTGAAAATAGTACAAAGAGAACATATCAAATGTTGACACTGAGAAATATTATTGTTTCTAGAAAAATACAGCTCCAGAAAAAAATTCCTTTTTCTTTCCTTTCCAAAAAGGTTGAAAATGAAAGTTTTGAGTGAGGAACAGAAGTGTTCAATTTGCAGTGGTCTCTTAATTTTAACCCTTCTGTTCCTCACTCAAAACCTTCCTTTTCTACTTTTTTGGAAAAGAAAGAAAAAGGTGCAGTGGTCTTTTAATTTTTGCCCGGAGCTGTACATACCCATTTTGAATTTGATACCAGCAACACAATTGGGACGGGGTAATGTTTACCACTGTGTTGCATCACCTCTTCTTTTAACAATAGTCTGCAAGCATTTGGGAACTGAGGAGACCAATTGCTGTAGTTTTGAAGGTGAAATGTATTCCCATTCTTGCATGATATAAGATTTCAGCTGCTCAACAGTTAGGGGTCTCCATATTTTTCGTGTCATAAAGCACCAAATGTTTTCAATAGAGGACAGATCTGGACTGCAGGCAGGCCAGTTTAGCACCCAGACTCATTTACTACGGAGCCATGTTGTTGTAATACGTGCAGACTGTGGTTTGGCGTTGTCTTGCTGAAATAAGCAAGGCCTTCCCTGAAAAAGACAACATGTTGCACCAAAACCTGCATATATTGTTCAGCATCAATGGTGCCTTCACAGATGTGCAAGTTACCCTTGCTATGTGCTGTAATGCACCCCCATACCATTACAGATGCTGACTGTGCGCTGACAAGAAGCCGGATGGTCTCTCTCCTCTTCAGTCCGGAGGATGCGGGGCCTATGATTCCCAAAAATTATGTAAACTTTTGATTTGTCAGACCACCACAGGACAGCATTCCACTTCGCCACAGTCCAACTAAAATGAGCTTGGGCCCAGAGAAGGTGCTGGTGTTACTGGATGTTGTTTATACAGTATATGGTTTCTTCTTTGCATGGCAGAGTTGATACTTGCATTTGTGGATGTAGCGATGTACTGTGTTCACAGACAATGTTTTTCGGAAATGTTCCTGAGTCCGTGCCGTGATTTCCACTCTAGAATCGTCTGTTTCCAATACAGTTTCTGGCTGAGGGCCCAAATATCATGGACATCCAGTACTGATTTTCGGCCTTGTCCCTTGCATACAGAGATTTATTCTGATTTTTCTGTAATAATTTAATTATATTATGTACCGTAGATGATGAGATCCTTAAACTCTTTGCAATTTTACATTGAGAAACAAAATTATTTCATTTTTGCACTATTCGCCTGCACAGTTTTTCACAGAGGGGTGAACCCCTCACCATCCTCACTTCTGACAGAGCCATTCTCTCTGGAGTTATCTTTTAATACCCAATCATGTTACCCAATTGACCTAATAAGTTGTGATACTTCATCAAGTTTCGTTTTTCAGCATTACACATTACACAGTCTTTGGTTGCCTCTGTCCCAACTTTTTGCAACGAGTTGCTGGCATCAAAATCAAAGTGGACATATATATTTTCAAGCAACAATCAAATGTCTCGGTTTCAACATTTCATATGTTGTCTTTATACTATTTTCTATTGAATACGTGATTTAAATCAGTGAATTCTCTTTTCACTTACATTTCTTGCAGCGTCCCAACCTTTTTGGAAACTGGGTTGAATGTAAAACAAAAAGAATATCTATTCCCTAGACAAAACGGATGTTTAGGAATCTTGTCTTGTTTGAGATTATAAAAAGAGTGAAGAGGGAAGAAATAACTATAATAAACTACTGTTGTGGATTTGGGTATTATAAAACATCCATAGGATTTATATCTTTGGAAATTAGATATTGCTTTTGTTCCACGTTTTTTGGTGTTTGATTCTGGCCTAATGCAACCCCATATGTAAACAATGTTACAATTCCATGAATTCCACTGTTTAATATGCTGTAATACAGGTTTTAATACATTAACAAAGCTGTGATTTATGCTAAATATATTCAGTGTCATTAAGCTGTTTAAAATTGAAGCTTTTTATTTTAAATTACAGACACATACTAATGGTTCACACGGCACTCAATCAGGGGGCTCATCTCTAGGTATCTTTTTTTGATTGTCACATTATAATCATCAGTAATAATATGTAGGATAATATCATCAGTACACTGTGGTTTAAAATGAGAAAATATATTTAAAGAAGTACATGTGGGTTGTCGACATTAAACAATTTTACAATGGTAAGGGCCTCATAATCCCAGGGCTAAGCAAGTGTTCACACTTGCCTATTTTGTAGTGGGTTAGCACCACCCTTAGCCTAGGGCTATCTGGCCCTAACCTGGAGCAGGGTTAGCACCGACTTTTCAGGGCTAGCCCCACTGAGACTTTCAACAGGTTTTCCCCACTGGAGTCGGAGTCAAGGCCCGAGCTGTCTTTGGAGGGGAATGATCGGAAGGCATGTTCTACTGGTGGCCTTGAAAAACAAAAAACTTTAGTCATCTGCGATTCCATTACCCGCAGAATTAGACTAAAGAATAGTCAGCGATCGTACACTGTTTACCGGAGGGGCAGAGCAACCAACATAGCTGCAAATCTGGGGCTGGTGCTAGCGAAGTCTAAAACTGGCAAGTATAGAGAGTACAGAGATATTGTTATTCACGTTGGCACCAATGATATTAGGATAAAACAGTCAGAGGTTAAGAAGCATCACATAGCATCAGCGTGTAAACTAGCTAGAAAGATGTGTCGGCATCGAGTAAATGTCTCTGGCCCCCTCCCAGCTAGGGGTGGTGACGAGCTCTACAGCAGACTTGCGCAACTCAATCGCTGGCTGAAAACGGAGTTCTGCCCGTCGCAGGAGATAGAGTTTGTAGATAACTGGCTCTCTTTTTGGGACTCTCCCAGAAATAGGTCCAGGCATGACTCTCCCAGAAATAGGGCCAGGCCTGACTCTCCCAGAAATAGGGCCAGGCCTGATCTGCTGAGGAGCGACAGACTCCATCCCAGCTGGAGTGGTGCTCTTCTTTTATCTAGGAACATTGACAAGAGTCTCACTCCTATAGCCTCACCATGACATAGGGTGCAGGTCAGTCTGTTAGCCAGCCTGCTAGCATAGTGGAGTCTGTCGATAGCATAGCCAGAGTAGTTAGTACAGCTTTACCTATTGCCACTGTGACTCGTTCCAGGCTGAGAAAAGTTAAACAAGGTAGTGCTAACAAAAACAACCTTATTAAGATAAAGCCTTCCTCCACCTCGGTCACAAATAAAAATCAAAATGACTGTATCACCTCTCATCTCAAAATTGGACGCCTAAATGTAAGATCGCTTGCTCCAAAGGCTGTTGCAGTAATATAATGAATCTCTGATCATAAACTAGATGTTATTAGTTTATGTGAAATGTGGCTAAAGCCTGATGAATTCATTACCTTAAATGAAGCCTCTCCTCCTGGCTAAACTAGTGATCATATCCCTCGTGCATCCCGAAAAGGAGGGGGTGTTGCTAATATTTATGACAGTAAATACAAATTTACTCTCAAACACATCACTGATTTTCATTCTTTTGAAGTTTTATTCATGAAAGTTAACCAGGCCGATAAATCATTTTACATAGCTACTATTTATAGGCCCCCCGGGCCATACACAATGTTCCTCAATGAGTTTCCATAATTATTGTCTAACCTTGTAGTCATGGCAGATAGTATTTACATTTCTGGCGATTTCAATATTCATATGGAAAAGTCCAATGATCCTCTTCAAAAAGCCTTTGAAGCCATAATTGACTCAATGGGTTTTAACCAACATGTTTCAGGTCCAACACATCAGACCTTAGATTTAGTCCTGTCACGAGAAATAGATATTGTAGATCTAATAATTTCCCCCCCAAATCCTGGATTATCGGATCACTGTCTTATTACATTTACAGTTAAAACAAGAAATATACTTGCTCCGCAAACAATGAGTTTCAAAAGCCGTACTATAAATTCTTGGACAACAAATAAATTCCTTGGTATTCTTACAAGTTCGTTCATTAACGATAGAGTAAATACATTTGTAAACGACCAAATCGAGGATCTAAAATCAACACTGCGAAATACATTAGACACGGTTGCACCACTAAAACCAAAAGAAATATGCAACAAAAAACTTGCTCCCTGGTACACAGACAATACTAGAGCACTTAAGCAAGCCTCCAGAAAATTGGAGCGAAAGTGGCGCTCCACCAATTTGGAAGTATTCAGACTAGCCTGGATAGACAGTACACTACAATACCGAAAATCACTCACGTCTGCTCGATCAGCTTATTTCTCCAACCTGATTGAGGTGAACAAAAACATCAAAAATGTATCTTTGACACAGTTGCAAAGTTAACAAAAAAGCAAAGCTCAACAAGTGAAGTGGGTCTTCACATTAGTTGTAATGAATACATGAACTACTTTGATGAAAAGATCATCACCATTAGAAAACAAATAACTGACACCTCCTTAAAAAGTTATGGTCTTCAAAATCTCAGTTGTCCTAAAAATTTTCTGAACCTCCCTGACCAGGTGTCATCGGGGACACTTGAATTTTTTGATACCGTATCGCTCGAAACATTCACAAAATTTGTAATGAGTTCTAAACCCACAAACTGTCAGCTAGACCTGATTCCATAAAGATTACTTGAGCTAATTCCTGTGCAAGGTCAGCCAATGTTGAACATAATAAATTGCTCCCTTTCCTCCAGATGTGTAACAAACTCACTAATTAAGTCTCTTCTAAAAAAATATAATCTGGATCTTGACATACCCCTCACCTAAAGGATTATTAGGAACACCATACTAATACTGTGTTTGACCCCTTTCGCCTTCAGAACTGCCTTAATTCTACATGGCATTGATTCAACAAGGTGCTGAAAGCATTCTTTAGAAATGTTGGCCCATATTGATAGGATAGCATCTTGCAGTTGATGGAGATTTGTGGGATGCACATCCAGGGCACGAAGCTCCCATTCCACCACATACCAAATATACTCTATTGGGTTGAGATCTGGTGACTGTGGGGGCCATTTCAGTACAGTGAACTCATTGTCATGTTCAAGAAACAAATTTGAAATGATTCGAGCTTTGTGACATGGTGCATTATCCTGCTGGAAGTAGACATTAGAGGATGGGTACACGGTGGTTATAAAGGGATGGACAGGGTCAGAAACAATGCTAAGGTAGGCCGTGGCATTTAAACGATGCCCAATTGGCACTAAAGGGCCTAAAGTGTGCCAAGAAAACATCCCCCACACCATTACACCACCACCACCAGCCTGCACAGTGATAACAAGGCATGATGGATCCATGTTCTCATTCTGTTTACGCCAAATTCTGACTCTACCATCGGAATGTCTCAACAGAAATCGAGACTCATCAGACCAGGCAACATTCTTCCAGTCTTCAACTGTCCAATTTTGGTGAGCTTGTGCAAATTGTAGCCGGTGGGGTCTTCTGCTGTTGTAGCCCATCCGCCTCAAGGTTGTGCGTGTTGTGGCTTCACAAATGCTTTGCTGCATACCTCGGTTGCAACGAGTGGTTATTTCAGTCAAAGTTGCTCTTCTATCAGCTTGAATCAGTCGGCCCATTCTCCTCTGACCTCTAGCATCAACAAGGCATTTTCGCCCACAGGACTGCCGCATACTGGATGTTTTTCCCTTTTCACACCATTCTTTGTAAACCCTAGAAATGGTTGTGCGTGAAAATCCCAGTAACTGAGCAGATTGTGAAATACTCAGACCGGCCCGTCTGGCACCAACAACCATGCCATGCTCAATATTGCTTAAATCACCTTTCTTTCCCATTCTGACATTCAGTTTGGAGTTCAGGAGATTGTCTTGACCAGGACTACACCCCTAAATGCATTGAAGCAACTGCCATGTGATTGCTTGATTAGATAATTGCATTAATGAGAAATTGAACAGGAGTTCCTAATAATCCTTTAGGTGAGTGTATTAAACAATTATAGGCCAATATCGAACCTCCCGTTCCTTTCAAAAATCATACAAAAATGTGTTTCCTAACAACTGAATGACTTCCTGAAAACAAATAACATTTATGAAATGCTCCAGTCCGGTTTCAGATCCCACTGAGACAACACTCGAGAAGGTAACAAATTACCTTCCAATGGCCTCAGACAAAGGTTCCGCATCCGTCCTGTTGCTTCTTGATCTTAGTGCTGCTTTTGAAACTATTGATCACTCCCTTCTCTTAGAGAGACTGGAAACCCATATTGGGCTTTTTAAATCATATTTATCTGAAAGATATCAGTTTGTAATTGTGGATGGCATATCCTCTGACAAGTCAAAGGTATCCTTCGGTGTTCCTCAAGGCTCGGTTCTGGGCCCATTATTGTTCTCACTATATATGCTGCCTCTGGGCGATGTAATCTGAAAACACAATGTAAATTTTCACTGTTATGCTGATGACACACAGTTTTATATTTCAATGAAGCATGGAGAAGCCCCAAAATTAGCTACTTTGGAAGTATGTGTTTCAGATATTAGGAAGTGGATGACAGAGAACTTCTTGCTCTTAAACTCAAGAAAAACAGAAATTATCGTTTTAGGACCCAAGAAACAAAGAGCGTTGTTAGCAGATCTCACTGTGAACCTTGACGGCTGCATGGTCGTATCCCAAAAAACTGTAAGAAACCTCGGCGTGACCCATGACCCTGACCTCTCCTTTGATGAACATATAAAATATGTCTCAAGAGTTGCTTATTTTCATCATCGAAACACTGCAAAAATCCGAAACTTTCTGTCAAAAACTGATGCAGAAAAACTACTCCATGCTTTCGTTACTTCTAGACTAGATTACTGCAATGCTCTTCTTTCCGGTTACCCTGATAAATCAATAAATAAACTTAAATTCTGCACACTAGAACAAAACATGTGTACTGTACTAGCGTCCTTACACTGGCTGCCTGTTAGGGTTAGGGCTGATTTTAAAGTTTTACTGTTAGCCTATAAATCAATACATGGACTTGCTCCTACTTACCTTGCTGAAATGATCCAGCCATACATACCTACACGTAACCTACGATCACAAGATGCAGGCCTTTTAATTGTACCTAGAATTTCTAAACAAACAGCCGGAGGCACTGCCTTTTCTCATAGAGCTCCACTACTGTAGAATGATCTGCCAATTAAGGTTAGAAATCCAAACTCAGTACAAACCTTCAAGTGTCTACTAAAAACTAATCTCTACAGCACGGTCTGTGATTAGGTGTAGCCTGGCCGGGAAGGTGACAAGAAGGCTTGATACTGTGCACCCTTGCTGTCTTGCCAGGTGGGCTCTTGTCGCCACCTGAATTTTCCCAGTCTCTTCCCGTTTTAAACTTTAGGAGGACATGAGGTCCTGGTCCACACCCGCGGAGTACCTGGTTTGGGAGGCCCGTTGCTGTCCCTGTCCTTGTCCATCTGGTCATACTTCTGACCTAGTCTAAATTTAAATAGACTTTGGATTTAGCCCACATGCATTTTTTTATTATTCCAATTGGACTCTTAATATCTCACCCGGCACAGCCAGAAGAGGACTGGTCACCCCTCTGAGCCTGGGTCCTCTCTAGTTTTCTTCCTAAAATTCGGCCTTCTTAGGGAGTTTTTCCTAGCCACTGAAATTCAACACTATTGTTGTTTGCTCCTTGGGGTTTAAGGCCGGGTGTTTCTGTAAAAGCACTTTGTGACAACTGCTGTTGTAAAAAGGGCTTTATGAATACATTTGATTGATTGATTTAATTGAAATACAGTTACAAAATAACCAGTGTGAAACTGGTTCAAGAACAAAACCATAGAACGTTTATTGTCCAACCACAGAACCTACCCTTTCACTTAATTTACATACGCTCGTGATGCATGCTGTTACCTACAGCTCCGACAGTATTGGTCCTTTCACTCTGCAAACCAACTAGACCAGACAGAAGGGCGGTGATAGACAGGAGCAACCTACTGAATGATTTTGATGAGATCAACTTCCGTGACCGTTTCCATATGTACAAAGCAAATGCAGCAGATATCATTTGTTTGCTTGAGCCAAGGCTTTCATCTGACTCTTTTAGGGGAATGCCTATCCCTCCTTCCCTACAAGTTCTGATCACCTTGAGGTTTTTGGCAGGTCGAACCTTCCATCGTGAAACAGGAGATTTGTGTGGCGTAGGTGAACCAACTGTGTGCAAAAAAGTCCACAAAGTCTGCAACAATATGTGAACTGAAAGACAACTACATCAAGTTTCCTGATGCTGCTGCCCAACCCAACTACAAGGTGGAGTTCTATGAATGTGGGAACTTCCCTAGAGTCATTGGCTGTATTGATCAATGTCATATTCCCATAAAGTGTCCCTCTACAGCAGATGCTGAGGAGTACAGAAATCATAAAAATTAATTCTCAATAAATGTACAAAGTGTGTGCAACTTGGAAAGGTGCAATTCATGACTCAAGGATTTTCCAAAACTCCTCTTTGTATGCTCAGTTTGAAGAAGGACAACATAGTGGAATAATACTTGGTGACAGTGGGTATCAACAGACCAACTTCTTGTTCACCCCCTACCTTCATGCAATCCAACCTGAGCAGCAGCGGTACAACCCCAAGCTCATATCCGCACTGGAGGTGTCTCAGAAACACTTGCACTTTGAACCAAGAAGATGCTGTATTGTCATAATTGCAACAGCAGTGCTTCACAATGATCTCAAACAGCATGGCTGCCCAGATCCTCAAATGGAAGATGAGGATGACCCAGATCTTCCCAATGACAGATATGGACTAGCCTGCAGAGCTGCGTTTGCGTTGCAGACCTTCATCGTGTCTCAGGCCCTCTGGTGATCATCTGAAAAATGTTATTGCTGCATTAAAGAACAGTATTCCAAGAGTTGAGTTAATCACACATGGTTATGGGAGTGCAATAGATTGCTGCCAACTTTACATATTCCCTGTAGTCTACATATTAATGTGTCCTACCAAATGAGGATTGGAACGGTGCCCCATCTGAACTGTCCAAATAACAATCATCAAGGATTCCTTCCAAGGGTTTCTGGCTATCAATGATTGCAGTCAACAAGTTTCCCAGGTCATCGGTTTCTGGTCTTTCTGGGGGTCCACCACCTGTCTTGAAATGCTCCATACGAGCAACTGCATTTGTCTTCTTAATTTCAAGTTAAGCAATGTCTCAGAAAGCCATTTTTAAGTAGAATTTGCCAAGTTCTGATTTAATTTGAACTCTGTCCAGGAAACCGCCCCTTAATGTTTAATGTCCATTCCAATGTTATTCTTGTCTGTTCTTTTTAACAGACTAGATTGTTAACTATATTGCCTTATACATTTCAATTATGGCTTTTATTGTGATATAGAAAATCTGAATGCTGCCAGCATAATATCCTGCTGCTAAAATAACGTGAATGAAGCCTCCAATGGCCATTACTAGTTATCGTCACCTATATAGTTACTATGTTATTCACAAATGGCTAATTAGCTGTTAAAACGGCCAGTGGCAAAAGAGGATTTGTTCAGGATAGACAAAAACCTCACTGGCTACAAGATTCTCTCGTCTTTTCACTATACTAGCCCTAGGCTAAGGGTGGTACTAGCCCACTTCAAAATTGAGAACACTTGGGTAAGGTGCAGTGGGAACATGTAAAATTGTATTGTGTTTTTGTCCGTTTGCCCAGGGCTAAGGAATACAAGTGTGAATCCTTAGCATAGGGTTAAACCTTAACCCAGGGGTAAGAAACTCTTGTGTGAACACAGGCTAAGCTAACCCGGGGCCAGTCTTAGCCTGAGGCTAATTAGCCCAGGGCTTAGAAGAATGCTGTGTGAAAAGGCCTCTAGAGTCCAAATAATTATGCAAATCTATGTAAATGTATACATGATTAAATAGGAAAAGATACTGGTATCCCATTAAAGTCAATAGAAGATTAAAAAGTGTAGTAACAATTATATATTTTAAAAAGTATCAAAGACGAACCTTGAACTGCATTTCTAGATTAAACAGTGTAAGAGGAGTAGCGTTGCAAATAATTAGAACATGATGAAGCAGTGCAAATATGGCAAAGACCAAACCTGGGGATTCTTGATACACAAGCCCTAGTAATAAAAGATTTGTTCACATTTCTTTTTTTTTACTTGTCAGATGTCTAGTGGCGAAGACTATCTGCAGTTAAGAGTTCAGAAATAACAAGCAAGACTCTCTATATTCAGGCAAAAATAATAAATGGATTACATACATGGGAAATTAATTATTTATCAATATTTAATGAGTGCTACAACATAACCCTGAATTCTGCTTTTATGGGGGTTGGCAAAAACATTTACAGGTGAGACAGTGGCACTCCTTTCTTTTACCTGGTTGTCACACGACAAAAACACATACTGAAGCGCTCATCTCAATCTTATCCACCTTTTCATTCCTCAACCTCTGTTTAGGATTATTGTCATTAATATCAACACCTTCCTTTCATTAAGATGATTAAATATATTTTTTCTGTTTCTTGAGAAGTAGGGTATAGCAAGTTCCATCTGCCAAAGGCACAATGATTTTTCACTGTAATGGATTTTAAGATGCAGTCTGCAATTTTAGGCTACTAGTTGTTTGACTCGCTGTCAAGCCTAATTGTGTACCATGTCATATACAGTGGGGAGTACAAGTATTTGATACACTGCCGATTGTGCAGGTTTTCCCACTTATAAAGCATGTAGAGGTCTGTCATTTTTATCATAGGTACTCTTCAACTGTGAGAGACGGAATCTAAAACAAAAACCAGAAAATCACATTGTATGATTTTTAAATAATTAATTAGCATTTTATTGCATGACATAAGTATTTGATCACCTACCAACCAGTAAGAATTCCAGCTCTCACAGACCTGTTAGTTTTTCTCTAAGAAGCCCTCCTGTTCTCCACTCATTACCTGTATTAACTGCATCTGTTTGAACTCGTTACGTGTATAAAAGACACCTGTCCACACACTCAATCAAACAGACTCCAACCTAAGAAGTTCATGGTCAATCTCCCTCGGTCTGGGGCTCCATGCAAGATCTCACCTCGTGGGGCATCATTGATCATGAGGAAGGTGAGGGATCAGCCCAGAACTACACGGCAGGACCTGGTCAATGACCGGAAGAGAGCTGGGACCAAAGTCTCAAAGAAAACCATTAGTAACACACTACGCCGTCATGGATTAAAATCCTGCAGCGCACGCAAGGTTCCCCTGCTCAAGCCAGCACATGTCCAGGTCCGTCTGAAGTTTGCCAATGACCATCTGGATGATCCAGAGGAGGAATGGGAGAAGGTCATGTGGTCTGATGAGACAAAAATAGAGCTTTTTGGTTTAAACTCCACTCGCCGTGTTTGGAGGAAGAAGAAGGATGAGTACAACCCCAAAAACACCATCCCAGCCATGAAGCATGGAGGTGGAAACATAATTCTTTGGGGATGCTTTTCTGCAAAGGGGACAGGACGACTGCACCGTATTGAGGGGAGGATGGATGGGGCCATGTATCGCGAGACCTCCTTCCCTCATTAAGAGCATTGAAAATGGTTTCTGGCTGGGTGACAACGACCTGAAACACACAGCCAGGGCAACTAAGGAGTGGTTCCGTAAGAAGCATCTCAAGGTCCTGGAGTGGCCTAGCCAGTCTCCAGACCTGAACCCAATAGAAAATCTTTGGAGGGAGCTGAAAGTCTGTATTGCCCACCGACAGCCCCGAAACCTGAAGGATCTGGAGATGTATGGAGGAGTGGGTCCTGCTGCAGTGTGTGCAAACCTGGTCATGAACTACAGGAAACGTATGATCTCTGTAATAAACAAAGGTATCTGTATCAAATATTAAGTTCTGCTTTTCTGATGTATCAAATACTTATGTCATGCAATAAAATGCTAATTAATTACTTAAAAATCATACAATGTGATTTTCTGGATTTTTGTTTAAGATTCCATCACTCACAGTTGAAGAGTACCTATGATAAAAATAACAGACTTCTACATGCTTTGTAAGTGGGAAAACCTGCAAAATCGGCAGTGTAACAAATACTTGTCCTCCCCATTGTATGTGCCAACTTTTGCCCCACTCACTTTCAAACTTCAAATTTCACGTCTTAGTGAGGCATTATACAGATTCAATTGATAGATTATACACATATAAATAATATTATACACATCCAGCCCAAAATGAGATGTTTAACTAATTATTTTGATAATCACAAAAGTCCCAAAATGCATCTTTAATGCTTGAACTATTGGTTTTTACATTTTATCACTCTCCTTGGCATCCACTCTACTGTCCCTTGCATCCCTCTGACAATCCTTGCCAAATTGCTCAGACTCACTCTGCTAAATTAGTAAAATAAAACAAACCAACAGTGGACATTCTCTTAGCAGTTCTGTAGTACAGAACATGTACATTGTGACATACTTTGTTGATGATGCAATTAGACTCCCACCACATTCATTTTTGTAAAATAAATCTCTATGAATACAATTATTTAATAATTTGTAATATTCTTCATTCACTGGTTGCAAAATATACATTGTAAATGGATGAAAATAATGAGAGGAATAACTAATGGCACCGCTAAAATGATCTAACATCCTGCTCCTATGGAGTAACAGCTCTATTGGATAGGTAAGAAGAGACTAGAGCTATTTAGTTTATGAGAATAAAATGTTACATAGACTTATCGTAGTTTGCATCATCATTTCCATAGCATTTTTATTTACACTGGCATGTATGATACGTACCGCACAGGATTGGGCATCAATCACAGGAAAATCGAGTGTACTGCACAGGAATTTTATAGTTTCAACACAATTTTCTTTACACTTGCAAACTTCTGTGGGGGGCTCAGTCAAAAGTGGCAAATGCTACCTAGGAAGGCGGCATCTCGTGCTATTGATATTTGCAAGTTTACACATTAAAATAATATAGCATCTTGAGTATTCTACGATACGTCTATGAAAATGTCTTGTAATGTAAACAAGCCCTAAGTTAATGTGTTACCTCCTGGTTGCCCTGCTGTGTTATGTTAAGCTAGCAAGCAACATTTTAATTGAACTGATGTATGCAATACTGCAAGCTTGCCAGCTGATAGTTACTATCCATATTCCATAAATCAAGGTCTGTTGTGCAAATTCACTTTCCTTGGGCAGGCTGCAATAGGTAAACGGTAAAACAAAATGTATCCATGGAGGGAGGGTTGTTCCACACCACATATGTTGTGAATGGATTTAGGATTGGGGCTTTGATTGAAATGTAAGCAGGAGGAAGACAAGTCCTAACAGATAGACTGTTCGTAATCTGTTGTTATTATATTTATTGCCGGGACAAATATGCCTTCTAAGAACATTTAAGGGGATGTTTGGAAGGCGTATAGACAAGACACAGGGGCAATCAGAAAAGGTACCTTTAAGCTTCCCAAACTCAGTGTTTTCAAGCACCATTTACAGTAGCATTCATTATTCGTAGTTGTGTGACATGGAAAACGTTGGCATGCTCTGCAAAGGGAACACAAAGGCTGAGAAACTGGAAACTTGGCTGAGTGAGCACCTCAAGTGTTTGTTTTGAAGACTGTTAGTGTTGTAGAGCCAGTTTCCGTCAGCCAAAACTACGATGTGAAGAGCTTCTCACTTTCTCCCAACAAATTCAGTAGCTTGTTGCCTCTATGTGCATAGAGAAAATGTGTGTTTATGTCTATGTAAAACAAAAAGGGTATAAAAACATTTTTAATAGTTTGTCTGACGCCCTTAACCAGAGTTACTAGAGGAGTGAGTGCATACAATTCCGAGGGGGAAAAATGAAAAAAGCTTACCATAACCTAGTTGCATACATCTGCACACCCTCTTATAACTGGGGATGTGGCTGTGTTCAGAATTAACCAATCACATTCAAACTCATATTAAATAGAAGTCATTTCACACCTGCCATCATTTAAAGTGACTCTGATTAATCACAAATAAAGTTCAGCTGTTTTTCTTAGTTGCATCTCAGAGCAAAATCCAAGGTCCGCAGAGAGCTTCCAAAGCATAAGAGGGATCTCATTGTTGAAAGATATTAGTCAGGAGAAGGGTACAAAATAATTTCCAAAGCATTAGATATACCATGGAACACAGTGAAGACAGTCATCACGAAGTGGAGAAAATATGGCACTACAGAGACATTACCAAGAACTGGACGTCCTTCCAAAATGTATGAAAGAAAACTGGTCAGGGAGGCTTCCAAGAGGCCTACAGCAACATTAAAGGAACTGCAGGAATTTCTGGCAAGTACTGGCTGTGTGCTACATGTGACAACAATCTCCCATATTCTTCATATGAATGGGCTATGTGGTAGGGTGGCAAGACGGAAGCCTTTTCTTACAAAGAAAAACATCCAAGCCCGGCAGAATACACACGGAATATTCAAGTCTCCCAAAAGCATGTGGGAAAATGTGTTATGGTCTGAAGAAACTAAGGTTGAACCTTTTGGCCATAATTCCAAGAGGTATTTTTGGGGCAAAAACAACACTGCACATCACCCAAAGAACACCATACCCACAGTGAAGCATGGTGGTGGCAGCATCATGCTTTGGGGCTGTTTTTCTTCAGCTGGAACCAGGGCCTTAGTCAGGGTGGAGGGAATTGTGAAAAGTTCCAAATTCCAGGCAATTTTGGCACAAAACCTTCAGGCGTCCGTTAGAAAGCTGAAGATGAAGTTCTCCTTTCAGCACGACAATGAACCAATGCACACATCCAAATCCACAAAAGCATGGCTTCACCAGAAGAACATTAACGTTTTGGAATAGCCCAGCCAGAGCGCAGACCTGAATTCAAAGTATTAGTTCAAGGGTGTGCCCACAACCAGGTTATTGTGAGTTTTTTCTATTTTATTTTTACCCTTCAAAGATTTCAGTTAGTTTTTCAATTGAATTGATCATGTTATAGGTCACATTAAATGTGGAAAAAGTTCTGTCATGATTTATCTTTGTCTCATCCTTTTACATCACAAGAACCTGGCATTTTAACAGGGGTGTGTAGACTTCTCATATCCACTGTATGTACTGTATGTGTGTATGTATATCGCCTACACAAGTTGCAAAGGTGAGAAGGAAAGTGGAGGATAGAACTGATAAGGCGAAGAAGGGTGAGGAGCTATGCTGTGCCTGTTTTTTTTTTTTATCATGGATAGAAATGGGCAGAGAAATACTTCTGAGGTAAATGATGTAAAGTATAGAAATCCACATTTCCATTACCATGTGTGCAGACTTAATAGAAGGAATGATCAATCACTTAACCTGTAGTTAAAGGTCTCTCTCTTCCCCTTTTGGGGCTCAGTTAGCTGCAAAGCCCATCCTCCCTTCATTCACACAGGAGTAAACAAACAGAGCAAGCAGAACAGCTGGCATCTGTTTTGCGCAAGTCAGAAAATAAAACCATGTAGCCAAATCGAGGTTCAGTATGGCAGTAAGATGCCCTGTCTGCCCCTGGGGAGGCACACAAACACACACCCCTCTCCAGAGGATGAGACCCAGTGCTGTATGCATCTACTGCCTGGTTAAATGCTGAACAAAAGTGACAAACTGAAAAAAAAAAATATAATAACTGACACATTTTTATATTTTGAAGAAAACATTTAGAAGAATTCCACATCACAGCATGCATACATTATTAACATCATCATTGAAATTCAGGATCAGCAAGGCAGACAATGGTCTTGCTTTATATTATATATTTGCAAAGATGTTTGCAATGAGAACCTTCTTTGACACAGTTGCTCATGGTGATGAAGCATGAAGGCTGCAGTGCAGGAGTAAGCATGTACAGTAGCTAGAGAAATCACAAATTTGTACTTATTTTAATAACAACGTCACCAGCTCAATACTAGAGATCTCTTGAGATCATCTAAACTCTGATGATATTTTTTGGTGTCTAACTACCTAGGTAGCAGGCTGATTTGCTATTACAATAGCTGTTTATTTGTTGAACTGAGGGGATCATTTAAAACGTTATTGTGTTGTGGTTTTATCAAATTGATGAATTAGGATCCTGGCTACACAAACCTACCAAGATTTGACAATTATCCTACATTTTAGTTTACATTTACACTGAGCCTCCATTAAATTGACTCTTGACTGTCCACCAGTGAATTTAAATGGTAGAATGACATATGTTTGTAAGACTTTCCTTTATACCAGTTCGGTGATTGACCCTGAGTTTCCTTTATTGATAGTGTTAGTGTGTGTACTTTTGTTTTCTGTCTTTGTATTGTGTGTTCTGCTCTCCTCTATCCTTCACACATTAGGTTCCCCAGGATTGGTCCATCCTACTGCCATTTTCAACTTGCCCTCCTGCTCCCGCCTACTCATCAGCCAAACCACTTACCGCCACCTGCCAGTTCCTTTCCTCGTCAACCTTTAAATACGGCTTTGCAAGCATCAGGGAGGGAGAGCGTCGATTTAGAATTTAGAGATACATTGTTGCAACATCTTTATTTAGTTCGCATAGTAATTCTTGTTCGATTTTGTTTTCTATTGTAGCCCTTGTGTATCTAAATATCCCGTGTTTGTTTTTTAAATTATTGTTAGTAATTTAGGTTTATTGATCCTTGTTTTATTTGGGGAGAAGAAAAGGGAAAACAACCTGGGGTCTACTTTTAAGCTTTTAAGTTGTATTTATGTGAGTGATATAGAACAGATCTTGCATATTGCCCCTTTACAATTACTCTGATAAGCCCTAAATAATATCAGTGGTTCCTGTAGGAATTCCTTTTTTTCCACATTGACCTAAAATAAGCACTTGTTGAAAGGAAAAGGCTGGGTGAGGGTCAATTGTCAGATACTGTCGCACATTTTCAATTGGATTGAGATCACAGGACATTCACCTTTTTCTTCTTTAACCACTCCACACTGCGAAAAATATATATCTTATCAAGTATATTTATTTTGTTTTCAGGTTAAAAATCTAACACTCCTTAAAATAAGGTATTCTTTTCTTAATCAGCTAAATTTGTACTGCTTGGTTTTAGAAAATATCTTGAATATCAAATAATTTGTCTTGTTCCATTGGCAGATTATTTCACTTATTTCAAGAAAAGATCTCCTCAAATATTTACATTTTCTAAATTTTTTAAAGAAATTCTTGGCAGTGCAATGTTGAGTTTGACCTGTGTTTGGATTCAATCCTGCTGAAAGGTGAAAATCCTCCCAAGCTTACATTTTTCTTTGTGAACTATAGCAGGTACTCTTGCAGTATTTTTGATGTATATGCTTCATCCATTCTCCCTTAAATTTGAACAAAATTCCCAGTTCAGGGCTGCACACAGCATGATTCTGCCTGCAACATGCTTCACTCTAGGGATGTTGAGACATGGGCAGTATTAGGTTTTTGCCATATATGGCACTTTGCGTTTTGGCCAAAAAGCTCTATCTTGGTCTCATCTGACGATAAAACCTTTTCCCACATCACAGCCTGGTCACTCTCATGCTTTCTAGCAAACTCTATACATACACTTAGATCAAATTCAGTGTTATGCAGAGCTCTTGATATGGTTGACTGTTGCAGCCCTTAGCCACTAAACTCTAGCTCCCTCAAAGTGCTATCTGTGATTATCTTGTTTTGTCTGTTCTCTGTGTTTTTTGTTAGTATGTGTAAACATTTATCTGCAGGGCTGAGCTGTGAAAGAGACCTTGGTATACCATCGTAGACCTCCAGCGCAAGCGGTGTCTGCGCAGGGCGTGCGGCATCACCAGGGACTCTCCACATCCAGGCCACAAACTGTTTTCCCTCCTACCATCAGGCAGGCGGTACAGATCTCTCTGTTCTCGCACCAGCAGACTCAGGAACAGTTTCGTTCCATCTACTGTAACCCTGCTGAACTCGTGCTTGCTTCTGGTGGCAGTAAGGCAGTAAACAGACTGAAAGCGGCTTTATTATGCCCTAACTGGCTGTATTTGGTGTAGAAATGAGCTGGAACCTACCATTCTATTTTCTGCACCCCCCCATAATGGGATTATATGCAGAGGGCATGACGCATTTAAAGCTAATTTAGGATAGGGGGAAATTAGATGTGTGTGAGTGAGAAAAATGTGTGTCCTGTGGTCAGGGACACTAAGTGGAACGGGGGGGGGGGGGGGGGTTGGGCTTTACTGGCAAAAGGTGGATCACAATCATTAATGTCTGGTTATCAAATACACCCACACACAGACACACGCACACACACGTATGCACATTATGTGTTGTGTAGCATGTATCTTGTGGTAAAACCATATTATAAAGCTTTATTAAGCCCTGCAAGCCTAAACAGGTTAAGCCTGTAATATACAGATCACACATACAACTGACACGATATACTAAAATAATTGCATAACAGCTGTCAACAGCTACCTGTACTGCTGTAAGTTAATTGTTATTTCCTTCATTAGATTTACTCAAGGTAACTTTGGCTTAGAAAGAAGGGGGGGGGGTGATAATTATACCACGTTTAATTAAAATTCCAATCCCCTCAGCTGTAGCCAACAGGGTACATTCCATAATCCATTCAAATTTAACTGATATGAGCTGCCACAGAAAATCCTGGTAAAATGAGGAGCAAACACTGCCACTGGCATCCTGACACATGCATCCTGACATATGGGTTTGGTATCCTTACACAGGCATCCTTACACACATGCCTTAAAGCCATATGTGACTGGGTGTGTCAAGGTAGGGTGGAGGGTCCCAAAGTATAAAAGACCACTGGGCCAGATTTATTCATTCCACTGAAACACACACACTCTGTCAGCCACTATATCTGAAAATAACAAACCCCTAACCTTGATCTAACCTTCATCACAATAACTTAACAATGTTTAAGTTACATTTCATGTAATGTCATTTTAGTGAACTTAGCGCTTGAAAAGGCAGGGGAATGTGCACACACACCTTACATTATTATTATTTTTTTACAATATTCTTTGAATGACCTGCAAGGTGAGTGAGGAATAATCCTGATCTGTAATATATCGATCAGCCATAACATTATGACCATTTGCCTATATTTTGCAGGTCCCTGTTTTGCCGCCAAAACAGCCCTGACTTGTCGAGGCATAGACTCCACTAGATCTCTGAACGTGTGTTGTGGTATCTGGCACCAAGACGTTAGTAGCAGATTCTTTAAGTGCTGTAAGTTGGGTGGTGGGGCCTCCATGGATCGGACTTGTTTGTCCACATGAATGGCAGGACCCAAGGTTTCCCAGCAGAACATTGCCCAAAGCATCACATTGCCTCCGCCGGCTTCCCTTCTTCCCATAGTGCATCCTGGTGCCACGTGTTCTCCAGGTAAGTGACACACATGCACCTGGCCATCCACGTGATGTAAAAGGAAATGTGATTCTTCAGACCAGGCCACATTCGTCCATTGCTCGGTGGTCCAGTTCTGATGCTCACTTGCCCATTGTAGGTGCTTTTGGCAGTGGACAGGGGTCAGCAGGGGCACCCTGATTGGTCTGCGGCTACACAGCCCCATACCCGACAAACTGTGATGCACTGTGTGTTCTGACACCTTTCTATCAGTAACAGCATTAACTTTTGCATCAGTGAGCCTTGGCCGACCATGACCCTGTCGCCTGTTCACCGCTTTTCCTTCCTTAGACCACTTTTGATAGTTACTGACCACTGCAGACCGGGAACACACCACAAGGGCTGCAGTTTTGGAGACGCTCTGACCCAGATGTCTTGCCATCACAATTTGGCCCTTGTCGAAGTTGCTCAGATTCTTATGCTTGTCCATTTTTCCTGCTTCTAACACATTAACTTTGAGGACAGGATATATCCCATCCATTGACAGGTACCATGAAAACGAGATTATCAGTGTTATTCACTTCACCTCTCAGTGGTCATAATGTTATATCCTGAAAATAGTACTGGGTGTGTGGTGTGTTCTTTGAGTGCATGGTTAAGTACACTAGTGTGCGTGTGTGTGTATGCACATTAGAGTACTAGTGTGTTTACTGTGTACTTAAAGTTCAGAGCATGGTCATGTAAATCCTAAATCAATACAAAAACCTTATTAAATACAATTGCCCATTTAGCCTTGTGTGCTCTCCCTTTGAGCTAACTATTAATAAGTCCCGACTGTCCCTAACAGCTAAACATTACTGGCAGCAGTTTCCCATAATGCAGCTACATCATCTTCCAGACAAGGAATATTACATTTCTCTGTCCACCATCTGTCTGTCTCCTTATCTTCCAGTTGGTCACCAACAAAATGAAAGGAACTGACGTTGTTTCAGAGAAACTGCGAGAAGCCATAAGTCATTTTTATATGTGCATGCTAAGAATTAGTGTCCATTTCACTTCCCAGACCATAATTGAGAAGAGCCCCATTCACTTGTTTGAATCTGGATTAGGGTTCACATATAAAGGGCTGTAGACTTTCAATAGAATATTTGCCAAAACGTCTCCCCTAGAACTTCATCAAGCATCTTCAGTTACATAAGACTTCAGTTCTGGGTTTCCGAGATTACAGAGAAACCAACCCTTTGGTGTTATTCCATAGACAAAATTATCAGAAGAATAATGTGTGAAGGCTGGACTGGGAATGTTGAGGGGATGTGATTTATAAGCCTCCAGTTAGTATACGCTGTGTGTGTGTGTGTGTGTGTGTGTACTAATGTGTGTGATGATGATTTAGTTCACCATCTAGCCATACTCTGGAGAGCACTATCGTCTAGTGTATTAATTAGCCCATTTTGTGTAAGTATAAGGATGTGCATAGTTTAATGAATTACAGGCCCTGAATACGAAGTAGGGAGGAGTCAGAGATGGGAGAATCTTGGGAAATATGTTGCTTATTTCCATAAAAGCTGTCTTGCTCTTTCTCTGTATATTTAAACTAAAAAGTTAAGGGTATTTGTAGTATGGAATTTAATTTATTCCTAAAGACGACGTTTTATGTTTATATGGGAATTCAGATACCTCAACTATGTATTATTCATTTTCTAGCAAGAGGCGTGCAACTTAGGCAGCAAAGAATATTCTTTAAAAGATAATCTGTTTCTCTGTAGAAGAAATCATCCAGTAGTAATATCTCAATCCACTGCATGTACCCAAATTACCCTACAAACCAATGTGTATCTTAGGATGTCCCCAGAACCTTAAGAGATTGTGTCATTGTTCTCTGCACCCCTGTAAAAAAGGTTTGCTGGGTATTCAAGTTGTGCCTAAAACAATTACATAGAATTGTTACATAGAATTGTTTTAGGTACAACACATTCAAGTTTTGCCTAAAACAATTCAATGTAACTGATTTTACAGTTTCACCCATTCCACATCTCACTACTACCCTGTCAACCTGCTCTTCACTTATTGGTCTTCGATCTCTCCCTCTCCTTGCCATTTTCTCACTCCCATCTTTCTCTCTCCTCCCCCACTCTTTTCTCCCCTGCTGAGACCCCCTCCATGTCTTGGTCTGATGCCAGAACTGCTTACACAAACAATTATAGGATATTTTGGGGCTCTGAAAAATCCATCCATTAATTGGCCTCACTCCCAGGGTAGTCACACCACTGAAACCCCTTCACACAGCTCACATATTCATTACCAAGCAGCAGTGCAGAGTGTGAAGTGCTTATCAACTATATTGTACATTATAGAAAACACACAGTAAGGCCTATGAAAAAAGGTAGAATTATGATAGTCTAAAGTAAGCTAATAGACAATAGCAGTTGTAGAGACTAGGAACTATTTTACAAAATGTCCTGAAAATAATAAATTAGCGACAATAAAAACAGTGTAAAGTACATACTACTTACAGTCTCCCCATGAGAGTGTAAGTACTATGTAAAAGCCTAATAATCTGTCTTATTCATAAACACAATAGCCTTGCAGGGTTGAGCATGTGAAACATGCAAACTATTATAACCCTCTACCATAGACCAGGAAGTCAATGAAACAAATAAACAGTGTAATAATGGAACAACATAATGAGATTATAACAAAAAAAAGTTGCTGCCCAGCAATGTGTGTGTCAAAGCTGGGACCGGCTAGCTCTCTCTCTGGATCCAGACATCATGGCCTGAACATCCTAAACAGCACTGGTTGGAGCTGGGGAATTAAACCCGGTTGGGAGTGGCATGAGAGGAGCTGGGTGGTAACACTCACAAGCCCAGTTAACACTCACCCGCTCAGATAAACACGCATTCATGCACATGCAAACACAGTCTTTGATTTGAAAGTTGTGTCCCTTCTTATAACGTTTCAAACATTTATCGAGGCTTATGTTTTGGCTGTGAAACAAAACATTAAAACAACCAACTGTCAGATTTCTTTAAAAGTACTTAAGACTCAGCAACTGACCTTGGATACAGAAGAAAGAAAACAGCATATTGATAATATTTCCTCTACAACTAAGAGCTTTCATCCATGATGTTATGGTCCCATGGCTATCATGCTTTAACAGTGGAGATACTTTGTCTGACAGTGTGCAAGCAAAGTCCTTCAACACACTCTTCTTAAAATCTGTGGTAGGGCTTGTGGTAACGTAATTTTCCCTGCGTCTTTATTATATTCTTATTATAAAGACACAGAATTATACTTAAGTATATTATCTTGGAATCTAAATGAACTTTATAAAGTATAAACATTTACTGATTCTATGGCAAGTTCCAAGGAACTTGCCATAGACCTCCAAAACAGATTAGATTGAAGGCATAAATCTGGGGAAGATTAAATTGCTAAATTTCTAAAGCATTAAAATTGTCCAGGAGCCTTCAGTGAGCACCTCATAGGACTCTTCCTAGAGCTGGCCATTTGGTCAAACTAAGTAACCAGGCAAGAAGGGCCTTTGTCACGGAGTTCACCAAGAACCCAGTGGTGATGCTTACAAAGCATCAGAGTCCCTCTGCAGAGAGACAACCTGCCAGAAGACATTCACAGCAGCACTTAAGATATCAGGCCTTTAAGAGTAAAAACCCAGTCCTGAGTAAAAGGCATATGTCATGCCATCTGAAAGTTTCTGAGAGCATGAGGATAAAGACGATCTGTTCTAATGAGACCAAAATAAAACTATTAGGCGTAAATGCCAAGAGCTACATCTGAAGAAAACAAGACACTCCCTAATCACCTGGCAAATACCATCCCTACAGTGAAGCCTGGTTTTGGGAACATCATGCTATTGGGATGCTTCTCTGTGGCAAGGACCTGGAGACTGTTCAGGATTGAGGGAAGAATGAACAGGGCAAAATACAGATGTGTCCTGGGGACATATATTTATATTTTAGCATGACAACAACCCGAAACAAACAGCTAAGAAAACGCTGGAGTGGCTTTGAGGCAAGTCTGTAAATATACTTGAATGGCCCAGCCAAAGCCTGGACTAGAACCCCATTGAACATTTTAATTCAGAAGTGTTGTATTTGAGATATCAGTAGTTCTCAATAAATTGGTAAAATCGCCCGAAAATGTGTTTTTGCTTTGTCACTGTGATCGTTTTGTAGATATATGGCAAAGATGTATATAATCAATTATAAATTCAGTCTATAACACAAAATGTGGAGAAAGTGAAGAGACCTGAATACTTCCAGAGGCACTGTATGTTCCTTTTTTTATATAAAATATACCAATAATAATGTATGAAATGAATTAGGAATATATTTTCAAAGTATTAACATGCTATTTCCAAGTGTTCAATTTGTATTTAATTATACATATTACTATTTAAATAGTACTATTGTATTACTTTTAAGTCTACTTAAGAACAACTTTAGTGGTTCCAAAATACAGTTAAGTATACTTACGCTTTTGGCTTGGGTAACAGCATGTATTGTCTGCTTATTTAAATTACTTTTGTTTGATATTTGATTTTTAAACACTGACACTCAATATCAATTACTACATGGTTACAACATTGTGCTCCCTGGGAAATCCAAATAAATGGTTATAATTTGTACACTTTTCGTAATCACTCATGTCTGTTGTTGCTTTCCTCCCAGAATGCTAAAGGCTGCAGCACACTATAATGTCTACAGATGTGCAGGACACAGAGGTATAAACAATGATTCTCTAATTCAAGGACTTAGGAATTAGAAACAAGGACATAACAGGAAACATGTAACAGGAAACAATGACTGACAAGAAACACAGGGAATTGGAGAAACTGTGATGAGGTGCAAACAAGCCGCAGGTGGCAAGACTAAACAAGACACAGGTGAAATCAATATGGATTCAAACAGAAAGTAGAAACAGACTAACTAGAACTAAAAGACACTGAACATTGAAATCCAACAGCAGGCACGGCACAAGTCATGCCCGGCTGTTACACGACCTCTCTCACTCATTTGGACCATGGTCACCTGTTTTATTGTTTATTGCCCTCCCCTGTTTCCCTCATAACTGTCCATATGATGGTATATGTTTGGCTCATGCCATATGTAACAGTTGTTCTGTTGTGTCTTGATGTTCAATGTTTTTTTTGTTATATTTCTAGTTATTTTGTTAAATGTCCTCTGTTCTCTTTGCGCATGTGTGCTTCCTCATAATCGTTACACCTTGGTTGCAATTTCAGCTTGTTAGTCTCAGGGGCACATCCCATTGTGATCACCAGAGAATGGGCCCATATCAGTGACTATACACCCATTGCACACATGTTTTTTCCTTCCTGTTAGACTAGCATACAGATACAGTACTAAGGGTTCCTTGAATGCATTGGAGATAAGACGTTGTGTTGTTTATAGTGTTTCAATATTGATATAGGGATATTGACACTAGGGGGATGTTGGTGTAGATGTGTCAACATGTTGGAGGTGTTTGCAGATGCATAACCTCTCATTGTCATGCACTGGCAACATACAATTCATGTTTTATCAACACTTCTCTGTCTTTCACAGTTGTACTCTACTGGAATGCCAAAATGCAGCCTAGCTGGAGATTTTAACAAAGCTAGAGTTTATTAATACCTCACCCAACCAATGTAGATATGCTCCTCCTGAGGTCCAGCTCTCAAAACAACAGCTGGACAGGAGCCAGCAGTTATTAAAATGTTGATTACAATGTGAACAAAGGCTCTTGTTTTGCCCTTCCTAGACAGAACCACACCAAAGAAAAATGAACAAAACCTCACCGACAGCAGTGCTAAACGGATATGTGCACACACCCGTGCGCACATATGAGATTTGCACAAACCCCACTCATACTGCTAAATAGACAGACTTACTGAGACTGGGGGAGGGAGAACACTGAGGAGAAAAGTGAACAAAAAAATGAAAGGGAGTGGACCTATTGAGGAATGTGAAAAGATGTATGGGAGAATAAACCCATTGGGAAGAGTTAACCCCAGTCAAACAGGCATGCTAAGACTGGACCCTGGGAAGTGCTATAAAGGGTCTGGAGAATCAGGGGTGAAGACAGAAAGGTGACATGTGGCGTTTAGCCTGGAGGAACTCCTCTGTGGGACACCTCAACAGGACACTCATACAACTCTTCATACAACACACAATTCTAATCGACAGAGATTTGAATCCAGGTCAGGTCAACCCAACAACAGAATCTTCGGTTAAACAACTCTAACAGGCTCCCTTCATTCCACAGGGATACTGAGTCACTGGCTTACCCTTGCTCTCGCAATAGACTTTATGCTGGGGACCTAGGGTAAATCTGTCCTGCCTGGTGTACTCTCTCTTCTTATCTGGTGGGCTGTTGGCTCGTAACTATCTTCCCTCCTGGATCACTCTCTCCCGCTCTAATATTCCTGGGTGTCTCTCTGAAGACGTGAGCCTTAGGACAATGACAATGGACATTCCAACTCCTACTGTAGCTGTCCCTGTCCACAGTCCTCCTGGTCTTGTTGCACATTTTTAACATTTATGTACAAAAAAGTCAACCAATACAATATTTTAGAAAAAAAAACATACTTTTTAAAAGACTAGTTATTTTTTAAACACCAACAGTGATTATGCCCATATATTTTTGAAAGAAAAGCAGTGAACCAGCGACAGGGTCATGGGAGGCCAAGGCTCATTGATGCACATGGGGAGCGAAGGCTGGCCCGTGTGATCCGATCCAACAGATGAGCTACTGTAGCTCAAATTGCTGAAAATGTTCATGCTGGTACTGACAGAAAGGTGTCAGAACACACAGTGCATCGCAGTTTGTTGCGTATTGGTTTGCGTAGCTGCAGACCAGTCAGGTTGCCCATTCTGACCCCTGTCCACTGCCGAAAGCGCCTACAATGAGCATGTGAGCATCAGAACTGGACCACAGAGTAATGGAAGAAGGTGGCCTGGTCTGATGAATCACGATGAATCACATGGATGGCCGGGTGTTGCATACCTGGAGAACACATGGCACCAGGATGCACTATGGGAAGGAGGCAAGCCGACAGAGGCAGTGTGATGTTTTGGGCAATATTCTGCCAGGAAACCATAGGTCCTGCCATTCATGTGGATGTTAATTTGACACAGATGTATTTGACACGTTTATTGATAGCCATATCTTTAAAGGGTCGCTACCAGTGTTCCTCAATGAGTTCCCAGAATTCCTATCAATCCTATGAAGTCATAATTAACTCAATAGGTTTTGTCCAACATGTCTCAGGACCTAAATACTGCAATAATTATGCCTAGTTCCATGGAATAGATATTGTTCAGATAAAGTATTTTTTCTCATAATCATGGAATATCAGACCATCTTATTAGTATCGGACCATCTTATATTAAAGTTATATGAAAAAAAAAATCAAGGGGCACTGTGTATTTGCAGTTGTTGCATACCATTGGCCACAATGTAACTCAATGGATATGAAATACATATTGACTCATACAGAAAAAAAACTATTCTATACGCTGCAGTGAATGTATTTTAGGAAATATTCAGGAGAGTGGATAAGCCTCTCACGTGGGAGACCTGGGTTCGAATCCTGTGAGCGCAACAACATTTGTATCACTTTTAAATGAAGGCCTGCTGAATTAGGCATGCCTGGTCTCTTTTCTGGTTCATCTTGTATTGCTCAACATGTTTACTAAAATAGTAATGAGCTAAACCAACCAGCTGTCAACTGGACCATATTCCAACTAAACTACTTAAGAATCAAATTCCTGTGATTGGTCTGCCTTTGTTGAACATAATAAATTGCTGCTTATCCTCTGGATGTGAACCAAAACCAAAAAGTGGGAGAAAAAAAAATATGCAAAAATGATGTTCTGGAAAAATTATAAAATAAGAAATTTGAGAAAAAAAATAAATAAATAAATCAGACTACTTCAATGTGTTTCTCTCTGGTTACCATGATAAAAATAAACATAAATCTAATCAAGTCTTTTACACAGAAGCTAGAATTGTAACTAGATTTGGTCACAGTTTTAGCCTCTTAAAACTGTCTGCCTGTTTAGGCTAGGGCTGGTTTTAAGGTTTAACTGTTGACCTACACGGCTTTACATGGACTTGCTCCGATTTACCTCTCTGAATTTGTCCAGCGATACAGG
Source organism: Esox lucius (assembly GCF_011004845.1). Lineage (NCBI taxonomy): Eukaryota > Metazoa > Chordata > Actinopteri > Esociformes > Esocidae > Esox > Esox lucius. The sequence goes on from NC_047588.1 coordinate 20,993,049, forward strand.
CACTGTATTTACAAACCAGCCTTGCAGTCTTTACCTGGTGGGCTCTCATATCCACTGGGATGTCCTCTTTCCAATGCCATTCAGGGGCGGAGTGACTGGGTTACTGTTATTCTCCGTTGCTGTCCTCGTGCAGTGGGAGTAAATTATGTTGGCCATACTTGGCCCTCTTTCAGGGTGGTTGCGGTTGGTTGGTGTCCCTTTTTGTCTGATGCTTGGCAAAGTGGGGGGAGTAACTTCCTGCCAGTTGGCCCTCTCCAGGTTACCTTCGGATAAGGCCACAGTGTCTCTGGACCTCCTGTCTCAGCCCCTAGTTTTACTGTGCTATTTTATTGTGAAAGGGGGACTAGAGTCAGTCTGTCCAGTCCCAATTGTTTAAATTTGCATTCATTCATGTGACGGGACAAGTGTTAGTCTGAAAAGTATGGTAAGGTATCATTTTTAATTCATGCAAACTTTCCTGGTGCCCTGTTTAACCTTAGGAGGAAACAAGCCCTTAGACCACACCTCAGGACTACCTGGCCCAAATGATTTGCAGCAGTCCCCGTCAAGATTCCCCCGACTATACTTCTTGCACCAGTCTAGACACTAATCTTTTATTGCCTAGTACCATTGGAAAACCAAACTGCAGGTGATATAAAGAAACATTATCAATAACTGTGAATAATTTTGTTGTTGATAGCCATTTACAGAGCTGTGCAAAAGATTTAGAAAACAGTTAATCTGAGCAATAACAATATATTTGTCTGATAAAACATTTTATAACATTGATGTACACATACAGTAACATCAATACAATAAAAGTTAACAAAAATGTGTGCTTTTTAAAGTCAGTATTGTATGTCTTTTCTTAAAACGCAAAACTGAAGCTATACCGTTAGATAGTTTTTGATATCATGCATTATTATAATTTTCTTTTACTGATATTTCACAAGATACAGTTAGGTCCAGACATAATTGGACACTGACAAGTTTTATTTTGGTTGTTTACCAAAATACATTCAAGTTACAATTAAATAATAAATATGTGCTTAAAGTGCAGTCTCTCAGCAATCATTTGAGGGTATTCACATCCAAGAAGAGGGGTTTAGGAATTACAGCTCTTTAATATGTCGTCCCCTCTTTTTCAAGGGACCAAAAGTAATTGGACAATTGACTCAAAAGCTGATTCATGGACAGGTGTGGGCTATTCCTTTGTTATTTCTTCATCAATTAAGCAGGTAAAAGGTCTGGAGTTGATTCCAGGTATGGCATTCACATTTGGAAGCTGTTGCTGTGAACTCACAACATGCGATCAAAGGAGCTCTCAATGCAAGTGAAACAGGCCATCGTTTGGCAGCAAAAATAAAGATCCATCAGAGAGATAGTAGGAACATTAGGAGTGGCCAAATCAACCGTTTGGTACATTCTGAGAAAAGAAGAAGACACTGGTGAGCTCTGCAACACAAAAAGGTCTGGACGTCCATGGAAGACAACAGTGGTAGATGATCGTAGGATCCTTTCCATTGTAAAGAAAAACCCCTTCACAACATCCAGCCAAGTGAAGAACACTATCCAGGAGGTAGGCATATCATTATCCAAGTCTACAATAAAGAGTTCAAGAGTGTCACTATGCAGGATGGAGGCAGGACACAAGCGCAGGGAGAACGGAGGACTTGAATAAAGTAACTCAAACAAGACAAAACTGAAACTAAATGACAAGCAGTGGCGTCATTAGGTCTCGGTGTCCGGGGCTCTAGCCCTGGATCTATTACGAATAGCCCCGGATGTCAAATTGACCAAAAAAAGGAAAAAGGAAAAAGGCTAAGCCCTGAATGTATTGTGATCCTAGCAACACCTCTGATGACAAGGTAGGAACAAAACAACATAACATATGGCATAAACCACAACAAAGACCGACATCACACAATGAGGCAACAGGAACAAAAATAGGGTCAGTGATCAGGGAAACAGGTGCGGGCAAAAATCAACAAAAACCAGTGTCCATAATGAAGTGAGGGAGAGAGGGCGTTGGATTAACTGGCACTGCAAGCCTGCCACGCCAGGACAACAAGAGCAAATGCAGAAGATTCACCTCAAGGGGCAAACCATTCATACTGTAATCCTCAAGAATAGAAAGGCCAGATTGGACTTGCCAAACAGATCAACCTGTACCAGAATGATGGGAAGAAAAAAGAATGGAGAAGGCTTGAAACAGCTCATGATCTGAAGCATATCACACCATCTGTAAAACAGTGGAGGCAGTGTGATGGCTTGGCCATGCATGGCTTCCGATGGCACTGGGTCACTAGTGTTCATTGATGATGTGACAGAAGACAGAAACAGTGTATAGGGACATATTGTCTGCTCAGATTCAGACATATTCAGCTAAGTTGATTGGACAGCACTTCACTTTACAGATGGCCAATAACCCAAAACATACTGCAAAAGCAACCCAGGAGTTTTTTTAGGCAATGAAGTGGAATATTCTGCAATGGCTGAGTCAATCACCTGATCTCAACTCGATCGAGCATGCATTTCACTTGCTGAAGACATAACGACAGGCAGAAAGACTCACAAACAAACAACAACTGAAGGGAGCTGCAGAAAATATCTGGCAAAGCATCACAAAGCAGGAAACCCAGTGTTTGGTCATGTCCATGCGTTCTAGACTTCAAGCAGTCTTTGCCTGCCAAGGATTCTCGACAAAGTATTAAAAATGAACATTTTATTTACTATTGTGTTAATTTGTCCAATTACATTTGAGCCCCTGAAATAAGGGGACTGTGTATGAAAATGGTTGCATTTCCTAAATGTTTCATATGATAATTTTGTTGAACACCTTGAATTAAAGCTGAAAGTTTGCACTTCAATTGCATCTCAGTTGTTTCATTTCAAATCTATTGTGGTGGTGTACAGTGCCAAAATTATGAAAATAGTGTCAATGTCCAAATATTTCCGTACCTAACTGTAAGTGTACCTAATTACATTATTAGGTATACATTATTTTCCTCAATGACCTGGGAGTAATTTTGGTTGTTTTTCTCAAAGATATACTTTCACCTTGCTGACATAATTTTATTTACTGGCCTGATGCTCTTGACCAATGCTCTTGACGCAACTTTACTGCCTCAACATTTGTCCAAGTGGACCTGTGACAAATTCTTCAAAGCTTTTGTATGATTTGCCATATATCTTTGACTTTTGGCTGCTTTTTGTTATTTTCCCCATCCAAGAGACACCACATAGCCTCAGAAATGTTGAGGTGAGGTTACTGAGCTGACCAATCTAACACCATCTGCAGGCTTCTACTTCAAGTATGTTTGAATCATCTTTGCAGAAGGTTTTTGGTTATCATGCTGAAAGACAAAGTTTTTGTGAATTAATAAAACATTTGATTTTCTTGTACAACTTCTCATGGTTGAAGCATGTGCGTTGATGCTAATTGCCTATGATAGATGCTCAATATGTACTATACTGGATTAGTCCTTCTGTCCCTCAAGAAAGCCTTTTTTAAGTTATGTTCACCAGATGCAGATCACTTTCTGGGCCTTCCACTGTATTTTCTGTCTTCAACATGGCAAAATGAAATTATTAATATTTCATTTTGCCACCTCTCAATATATCTATTACCTTTTGGATAAGACATTTGTGTCATTTTCTATGTTTATTTTTATTGATAATGGCCAATAATAAGCATTTGATCAAGCATTTAATGCCCAGATAAATAGCTTTAAACAATTTTGCACAGTCCTTTGTCAAGCTGAACAACAGTTGGCAGTTTTAGAGTTAAGTTCAATGAACAAAAGTGTATATATAGACTATTCATAATCTTATATCCATATATCTTCCACTCTCCAGCCAAATCTGGGCTCATGCTAGCAAATCAATATCATGTCAATGTACAACATTAGTATACTTATCCCACTCCAGGGGCAGTTCAACCAAGTCAGACTTTACTGAACCCTATTAGTGAAAATAATATTTTCTGAAATATTTAAATATGTGAGAACCAACAAAGTTCCTCAGAACCCTTTCCTCTCCTCTCAGCCTTCTTTTCCTCCAAAACATCTTTTTCATTTATCTGAAATATTTAATTTCCTCTCTCTCAACTTTCCTATGAGCGGTGTGTGTATAGGCTATAACTAGGGCCAGTGTTCCAACTGTCCATACTGCTACAGTTTGGTCATGTGGCGTTTCCATGGAGACTCCCTGCTGGTACTGTAATTTGTGAGTGGTGTCAAGATCCAAACGGTCAGTCTCCCTCCCTTTTACTGACTTCCTCCTTCAAACTGATGAAGTGTATTTAATGGTAAAGAAATCTATCCACAGTACCATATCAGAAAGTGTTCACATTACAGCAGCAACATGATGAAGAGCCAAGAAGCTACCCTGTGCTCTGCAGTTCCCCTTTCCTTAACGTCAGCCACATGTCCTCAGAACAATGGTTCACTGTAATTGATACAACTAGATTCTTGCTGTGTGAGATCTGCTATAAATCTCTCATTAAGTACACAAGACTGTTTGGACAAGACTGTTTGGATTCATATAGAATAACTGGACTAGCACAAATATTGGGGAAAGTTCTGTTTTGGGATTCATATCATGAATATGAAAGAACTTGGGTGTGAGAAGAATGTTACACATTTGATATATTTGAATCCCACGCTAGGCTGGCTGGGACCCTATGCTGTTATACATATTCAGTGAGGAGACCTAACACATACTCTCTCTCTCTCCTTCTCTTTATTACTCCTTCACTCTCCTCGGGGTAATATCGACCTGCTATCTCTTCAAGGTAATTGCTGGTACACTGCCAACCTGCCTTCCAGTCTGACATATGCACCAATCCAATTGAAACACAATCCAAAACATGTCAGAAGGAGAAACTCTGTTCTATTTCCTACTTATACTGGAATACTCTAATTGAATACAGTGTCACAGGCACGACACACATACACAGGAGTGAGCAAACACACAAGCATCTTCCCTTTGTAGAGTTAACATATTCTTGGAATATGCAAGAACCTTTTAATTAGACAATCTTAATTTAAACCAGATATACTCAGCAGAAAGGAAACCACTGGCTTTTTCTGCTGCTTGATGAGGACCTGGTGAGTGTTGGCTCCTTCACAGAAAACTGTGATTATTATTTTTTTTAGAAACAAATAGAAGAGTGAAAGAAAAAAAGAAAAAAGAAAAGCTATGTGTGTTATGCTCATTAGAGAAGCCCATATGTTAGGAGAGAAAGGGAGCGACAGAAATAGCGGTGTTGTGTGTTATATATGCTCATCTAGTGTGCCACTACTTGCATCTCCTTTCTCCGAAGAACCTTAATTGTAATCCTTTGTTTACCACAGGTTGACAGCATACACTAGACTGCTGTGACATTCTCAAACTCTTATTCTCTTTTTCGGCTTCTTTGCATTTCTTTTCTCCCTGTAGTTTTCCAACCTCTTCCGCATTCGTTCTGTCTGTCTTGTTGCCTTTCCTTCTACCCTCTTCTGTTAAATAAAGCCCTATTATGGGTGTTTTCACATTTTATAATGAAATAAAGAGGAAGTAAATTGCTGAACATATCTACATTTTCATCCAAAATAATTATGGAATTTATATCATCTGGTTGGGAAAATCAGATGGGTAGTGAGACATCAGAGCTCAGAAATACAATTGTGTAAATCCAAGACACACACAGACACAAACACTATCCTGCACAGGCACACACACAAATGGATAAACACGCACACACACACATTCTCCTACACATTTTCAGGGTGTAAATGCTTGTTGATTATTATCCCCATCATCAACATCAAGTACTTTGTATGAACATGTTATGTGGAATTCATTCTGCAAGAGGGTATATATTCAGAGAAAGGCTATGCTTCTATTTTAGAGGCTGAACTCAACGACATGAAGTACTGTCTGCTACAATGCTAGACAGAGAAAGAAAGAGATGGAGCTTGAGGGAGGGTTATAAAGACAGAGCAAGAGATGGAGCGAGTGAAAACATTCAAACAACTTGAGGAGCTCTGAAAGGAGCTTATGGTAATGAGAGTGCGAGTCAGATCTCCTCCCCCTCTGTCCTCCCTCTTTTGCCTCCCCCCATCACTTGTCAGACGGATGGCATTTGTCCCCTCTAGTGATAAACAAATTACACATGAAATCAATTCCTCTGTGTCCCTGTAGGGCTCCATTTCCTGTCCTCTCCGCCTGCCGCACCGGTCTGAGACTTGATAATGAGCTGGGGGAGGGGCAGAGGGAGGGAAGTGTGCGTGTCTGTGTGTGTGTCAGGGGCAGTCTTTCTGAGGAGAACACCTGCCTGGGGGAGTCATGAACCTCTCCCACTCCTCCCCCTTTCCCCCATGCTTCTCCCTTTCACATGCTGCAGCTTTTTTTTCTTTTTTCTTTTCTCTGACAACTCTTGCTAACTAGCCTCCTTGACCCTCTGAGAGAGCCCGACTCATCAGATCGAATCCCCAAGCCTGTCAATCAAACAGGCTAGAATAAAGAAGAAGCTTCACTCCCACTCGAGAGGGTAAAAGAGAGACCCACAGCACCAGAGAAAAGGGGAGGGGGAGAGATGGATGGAGGTGAAAAGGGGAAAAGACAGAAAAGGAGCCAAGAAAGAATTAGTGAGAAGACAGGGAGAACTCAGGGACGATGGAGTGGGGGAGTGGAAAGAGAGAGGGTGTGAACTGACAGCTAATGAGAGTGATAAGACTGCAAGGAAGAGAGGGAACAGGCAGGTGTGCAGAAGGAAGGAGAGGAAAAAGGAGGTGAGGAGAAGATATATATATATATATATACACATACACACAGTGAGGGAAACAATTATTTGATCCCCTGCTGATTTTTTACATTTGCCCACTGACAAAGAAATGGTCAGTCTATAATTTTAATGGTAGGTTCATTTTAACAGTGAGAGACAGAATAACAACAAAATAATCCAGAAAAACGCATGTAAAAAAGATTTATGAGGGAAATAAGTATTTGACCCCTCTGCAAAACATTACTTAGTACTTGGTGGCAAAACCCTTGTTGGCAGTCACAGAGGTCAGATGTTACTTGTAGTTGGCCACAAGGTTTGCACACATCTCAGGAGGGATTTTGTCCCACTCCTCTTTGCAGATCTTCTCCAAGTCATTAATGTTTCGAGGCTGACGTTTGGCAACTCAAACCTTCAGCTCCCTCCACAGATTTTCTGTGGGATTAAGGTCTGGAGATTGGCTAGGCCATTCCAGAACCTTAATGTGCTTCTTCTTGAGCCGCTCCTTTGTTGCCTTGGCCGTGTGTTTTGGGTCATTGTCATGCTGGAATACCCATCCACAACCCATTGCCCTGGCTGAGGGAAGGAGGTTCTCACTCAAGATTTGACGGTACATGGTCCCGTCCATCGTCCCTTTGATGCAGTGAAGTTGTCCTGTCCCCTTAGCAGAAAAACAACCCCAAAGCCTAATGTGTCCACCTCCATGTTTGATGGTGGGGATGGTGTTCTTGGGGTCATTGGCAGCATTCCTCCTCCAAACACGGCGAGTTGAGTTGATGCCAAAGAGCACTTTCACCCAGTTTTCCTCTGAATCATTCAGATTTTCATTGGCAAACTTCAGACAGGCCTGTACATGTGCTTTCCTGAGCAGGGGGACCTTGCAGGCGCTGCAGGATTAGCGTAGTGTTACCAATTGTTTTCTTGGTGACTATGGTCCCAGCTGCCTTGAGATCATTGACAAGATCCTCCCGTGTAGTTCTGGGCAGATTCCTCACCGTTCTCATGATCATTGCAACTCCACAAGGTGAGATCTTGCATGGAGCCCCAGACTGAGGGAGATTGACAGTTATTTTGTGTTTCTTCCATTTGCAAATAATCGCACCAAATGTTGTCACGTTCTCACCAAGCAGCTTGGCGATGGTCTTGTAGTCCATTACAGCCTTGTGTAGGTCTACAATCTTGTCCCTGACATCCTTGGACAGCTCTTTGGTCTTGGCCATGGTGGAGAGTTTGGAATCTGATTGATTGATTGCTTCTGTGGAGAGGTGTCTTTTATACAGGTAACAAATACTTATTTCACTCATTAAAATGCAAATAAATGTATAACATTTTTGACATGCGATTTTCTGGATTTTTTTGTTGTTATTCTGTCTCTCACTTTCAAACAAACCCTCCATTAAAATTATAGACTGATCATTTCTTTGTCAGTGGGCAAACATATAAAATCAGCAGGGGATAAGAAAATACAATAATCCTCACTGTGTGTAAATATATATATATATATATATATATATATATATATATATATATATATATAATATACACACATATAATTAAGTGTTGACAGCTAATGAGAGTTATAGTGTTGCGAGGGATAGAGGGAAATAAGATATACATATACAGTACTAGTCAGGTGTTTGGACAAAGCTATTCATTTAAGGGGATTTGTTCAGTTTCATGATTCTGCACAATGTAGAATAATAGTGAAGACATCAAAACTATGAAGTATCACATTATATCATATAGCAACCAAATGTTTTAAACAGATCAAAATACATTTCATGTTTTAGACTCTTCAAAGTCATCACCCTTTGCATTGATGACAGGTTTGCACACTTTGAATTCTCTCAAACAGCTTCAATCAGTATAGACTTGCTTGGGCCTAGAAAGACTAGAAAATTCAAGTTCAGTGCAAGCATTGTGCATATTTTATAATAAAACAGTACTTTAATTCACCTTCCAACTTACACTACAATTCTGTTAAAATTAACAAAATGAAGATGTTGTTAGTGTTAGTGATGGAAAGCTTAGTAGAATCAAGAAAAACTCAAACTCCATGCACCACCAAAGTGAGTGAAACTGAGAGAACTTCCAATGACCTTAATTTCCACCTCAACACTTGGAAAGGCTGAGTGTTCTCAGGTTCAAATTTTCTACCCAGCTCAGCACAGACCACCATGAAAAGACAGGAAGGAAGGCAGAAAATATTTATACATAAGTAAATGGGGCCTTAAAAAATACCTCCACATACTGGTGACTCATGCACCAGGGAATGAATGAGGCATTTCATGACATAAAGCACTGCAAGAAATATTAGTTTAAAAAAAGAGAAAGATGGAGAGAGCAAGAAGGAGAAAGAGAGAAATACATAAAAAATAAGAAAAACTTTTCTTATTAAGTTTACCTCCACCACAAACAGTATCTATGAACTGAATTACTTTTGCCACTGGCCGTTTTAAAAGCTTATTAGCAAGTAATATTTTGCTAAACGCCATTAAGCATTGTGTTAAATTGAGTAATGTTTCTTATTAGGTTTACCTCCATCACAAATAGCATCTATGAACTTTCATTGCTTCTGCCACTGGCTGTTTTAACAGTTTAGTAGCCATTCGTGAATGACATTGATACAATCATTACTGTATCAATATGGGTGACGATAACTGACTTTTTCGTCAAGTGAAAAGATGAGAGAATCGTTAAGCCAGCGAAGTTTTGGTCTATCCTGCACAAAACTTAATATCTACCAGAAACGTTTTATTTTAGGCTTCCTATTACGTAGCTACGTAGGTTAATAGCCAGCAAAGTTTTTGTCTTTCCAGAACCTCAGGCATAATGCGCTTTGACTGTTACGGGAGGTGAACACGGAACCTGTTGTTCCGGAGCCAGCGTCTCTAATCACTACGCTATTTAACAAGGGGTTGTCAGGCACTCACTCACTCAGTAAGAGACATTTGCTCTTCTCCGCTTACACGGTCCAGCAAAAACTGAAAGGAGAGTAAAGCAGGGTTATTTGACAAAAAAGCTATTTCTAAAGGCATTGCCTCAGGAGATCTCTCTATCCTTCCCTCCTCTCCAATCCCCCTCTCTTCCTCCTGCAAGTACACAGCTAGGCATCACTTAGCAGTTGCCGCCCCCCCCCCACGTAAATGCCAATATAACTCAAATTTGCTAGCAAACTAACCATTGGAACCATGTAAGAGGCGAGTGGTAATTTCAGATTTCTTTCAATAAACATGTGGAGACATGGATTGTTTTTGTTGCTAAACATCCAACCCAACAAATTATTGTTTGGAAAAAGGAAGAACAATTACCTAGAATGCCTCAGTCAGAGAACAGATCTCTATCCTACAGAAAGTCTGGGGGCTGACAAAAAGACGAGCGGGTGTCCCCATGGCGTGGGTCTAGGCCATATCTTCTTCTGTCTAACCACCAAGTCACTGTACTCTGTCATATCCTCACAAGGACTCTTCGATTACTGCTATGCAGATTTTTCTCCTTCTTCCTTCTTCCCTTCTCAACCATGTCAAGATCTTCTCTTCCTCTGGGGGAAAATCTCTCTATCATGGTTGACAATTCCATGGTATCCACCTCATGTGGAATCTTGTTTCTCATGGTCTAAGAATCTTGTTCCTCATCGCCTTAGAGTCCTTCAGGTGCCTTTTGGCAAACTACAAGAGGGCTGTCATGTGCCTGTTAATGAAGAGTGGATTCTGTCTGGCCACATTATAAAGGCCTGACTGGTGGAGTGCGGCAGAGATCGTTGTTCTACTGGAAGGTTCTCCCATCTCCACACAAGAACTCTGTCAGAGTGGCTATTGGGTTCTTGGTCACCGCCCTGACCCAGGCCCGTCTCACCCCATTGCTCAGTTTATGCCAGGTGACCAGAATTATGGAAGTGTTGATGGTTCCAAATATCTTCCATTTACAAATGATGGAGGTTACTGTGTTCTTGGGGAACTTGAATGCTGTTTTTGTACCCTTTCTCAGATCTGTGCCTCAACACACGATCAGGTTTGAGGGATGGATGAATGGAGCACAATTCTGTGAGGTCATTGAATACAACCTGATCCAGAGCGCACATGACCTCAGTCTGCAGTGAAGATTAATCTTTTAGCATGAAAACAACCCAAAGAACACAGCCAATACAATGCTGGATTGGGGGCCATTTCAGTACAGTGAACTCATTGTCATGTTCAAGAAACCAATTTGAAATGATTCGAGCTTTGTGTCATGGTGCATTATCCTGCTGGAAGTAGCCATCAGAGGATGGGTACATGGTGGTCATAAAGGGATGGACATGGTCAGAAACAATGCTCAAGTAGCCCGTGGCATTTAAACGATGCCCAATTGGCACTAAGGGGCCTAAAGTGTGCCAAGGAAACATCCCCCACACCATTACACCACCACCACCAGCCTGCACAGTGGTAACAAGGCATGATGGATCCATGTTTTCATTCTGTTTACGCCAAATTCTGACTCTACCATCTGAATGTCTCAACAGAAATTGAAACTCATCAGACCAGGCAACATTCTTCCAGTCTTCAACTGTCCAATTTTGGTGAGCTTGTGCAAATTGTAGCCTCTTTTTCCTATTTGTAGTGGAGATGGGTGGTACCCGGTGGGGTCTTCTGCTGTTGTAGCCCATCCGCCTCAAGGTTGTGCATGTTGTGGCTTCACAAATGCTTTGCTGCATACCTTCGGTTGTAACGAGTGGTTATTTCAGTCAAAGTTGCTCTTCTCTCAGCTTGAATCAGTCGGCCCATTCTCCTCTGACCTCTAGCATCAACAAGGCATTTTCGCCCACAGGACTGCCGCATACTGGATGTTTTTCCCTTTTCACACCATTCTTTGTAAACCCTAGAAATGGTTGTGCGTGAAAATCCCAGTAACTGAGCAGATTGTGAAATACTCAGACCAGCCCATCTGGCACCAACAACCATGCCACGCTCAAAATTGCTTAAATCATCTTTCTTTCCCATTCTGACATTCAGTTTGGAGTTCAGGAGATTGTCTTGACCAGGTCCACACCCCTAAATGCATTGAAGCAACTGCCAGGTGATTGGTTGATTAGATAATTGCATTAATGAGAAATTGAACAGGTGTTCCTAATAATCCTTTAGGTGAGTGTATATGAACAAAGAAGATTAATACTTATGCAGTCTTTTTTGTATTTTAGTTAATTTAGAACAATTATTTTTCACTTTGACATTATGGACTTTTGTGTTGAACATTGGCAAAAACAAATTAAATCCATTTAAAGTTCATATTGTAACACAGTAAGATTTGGAAAAGTCACAGTTACTACGTCCAGTTACTAACAATGTAAGGATGACTCATGACATGACTGAAAGTTTAAAAGAGAAAGGCTGGCTACATCACCAAAGAGGTTGGCTTACTATTTAACTAATAATTAGTTGGAAGGGTTGGAAGAAAGTGTGAATTATATATTTATTTGCTTACAGTTGCATTAGCATGCTAGCTAAAAGCATCTTTTGTTTTAATGCAATCATGACATCTACAACCCTGTTTCCAAAAAAGTTGTAACGCTTTGTAAAATGTAAAGAAAAACAAAATGCAAAGATGTGCAAATCAGTTAAACCGGAACAATTTTAACCAGAAAATAGTACAAAGACAACTTATCAAATGTTGAAACTAAGAAATGTTATTGTTTTTTGAAAAAGATATGCCCACTTTGAATTTGATGCCAGCAACACATTTAAAAAAAGCTGTGACAGGGACAACAACAGACTGGAAAAGTTGTGTAATGCAAAAAAAAAATGGTGGAACATCCCACAATAAAGGTTCTTTGGTAACAGGTCAGTAACTTGATTTGGTATAAAACGAGCATCTCAGAGAGGATGAGTGTTTCAGAGGTAAGGGTAGGGAGGGATTCACCACTCTGTGAAAGACTGTGCAGGCAAATAGTGCAACAATTTCAGAAAAAAGTATGTAAAATGTAAAATTGCAACGGTTAGGGATCTCATCATCTATGGTACATAATATAATTAAAAGATTCAGAGAATCTGGAGAAATCTCTGTACGCAAGGGATAAGGCCGAAAATCAATACTGGATGACGATCTTCAGGCTCTCAGGTGGCACTGCATAAAAACATACAAGATTCTGTAGTGGACATCAATGCATGGGCTCAGGAACACTTCAGAAAACCATTGCTGGGAACACAAAACTCTATCATGCAAAGAAGAAACCATATACAGTATAAACAAGATCCAGAACCGCCACCACCTACTCTGGGCCCAAGCTCTTTTAAGATGGACTGTGGCAAAGTGGAAAACTGTCCTGTGGTCTGACAAATCAAAATTAGAAATTCCTTTGGTGAATCATGGATGCCGCATTCCCCGGGCTAAAGAGGAGAGGGAACATCTAACTTGTTATCAGCACGCAGTTGAAAAGCCAGCATCTGTGATGGTATGGGGGTGCATTAGTGGCTTGCACATCTGAGAAGGCACCATTAATGCTGAACAATATATACAGGTTTTGGAGCAACATATGCTGCCATCCAGATATCTGCTAGACAACATATTTTCCAGGGAATGCGTTGTTTATTTCAGCAAGACAATCCCAAACCACATTCTGCAAGTATTATAACAGCATGGCTCTGTAAGTAAAGAGATTCTGGGTGCTAAACTGGCCCGTCTGCAGTCCTGAACGTGCCACCCACTAAAAACATTTGGCGCATTATGAAATTAAAATAGGACAAAGAAGACCTTGAACTGTTGAGTAGCTGAAATCCTTTTTTGAAACGTGTCTCCGGCATCAAATTCAAATGGGCATGAATTTTCCCAAAAACTATACTATTTCTCAGTTTCAATATTTGTTATGTTGTCTTTGTACGATTTTCAATTAAATATAGAGAAATTATTTGCACATCATTACATTCTGTATTTTTTTGCATTTTATGCAGTGTCCCAACATTTTGGGAAACAGGGTTGTACTACTAGGAATATGTTTGTTCACTAGGTAATTTCTGGATCATTAGTGAGAGAGATACATATTTTCTAAAGACCAGAGAAAAGATGGATCCAAAGCCACAGCCGTTTTTACACTTATAATATATTGATATTAAATATAAAAATGGAAACTGATATCGATATGGAGTTTCCATTATGTATACTTTCGTTGGAACATAAAACAATCTCCCTCTCCCTGGACTCACAAGAGATTTAAGGACAATTTCATTTTAAATAGGACTAAGAGTCACACGAGTGGTGCAATTCAATTGCAGTCTTCAGTACTAGCAAATTCTATTGAACCAGCCATCTCGTCATAAAAACACCCACAAACCAATCTCCTTTTAAATCAGATACACGTGGTATTAGCCAGAGTTTGCAGGAGATGGATGTGTGAAACGTAAAGGACAGAAGGGAAATGATAATGCACAGTTGTACTGTACAATCTTCAAGTGATCAAAGACCATTAACCAATTAGGAAAGTGCGGAACAATCTTCCTATGTACCACTACAAAGGACCACAATGGAAATGTATCTAAAAGCTACATAAGATCTTGGCATTGCCATCAAACATCAGCCATTAAGTAACTCTTCTTTTGAAATAAATCACTGCTGCTACACTAGTCGCGTTGCATCAGTGTCCAAGTTTAAAAATCGCAGACGTTAAATTCTTGATTCTTCATCAACTTTTTTGCTGTTGACCCTCTCCCCATATTATTGCGCACATCACATTTGGAACGAAGTGTCTGGGAATGAAATTACTCTGCTGCTTAGTTATTCTACCTCTCCAGCTGTTCCCCACCTGTTATGAAGTGTCCAGCACAATTCTGCATGCAAAAAAAAATATTGTACATGGTGCATGTGTTCTGTGTCAGCTGTGGATACTAGTTACTAATGTGAGAAAGGCTTCCACGTGCACGTTTTGATTTAATTGTGACAGCAAAATTAAAAATGCAAGACACCTGGCACTGAACATACAGTGGCCACCTTGCAACAGGAGCAGGTGCCAGGCAGAACTTCTTCTGTTTTGGAACTGTTATTGCTGCCTAGGTTCAGCAGGTGAAGTTTGGACTGAAGTTGCAGACAGTAGTGTTAGGCTACTATAACAAGTATGCCTAAGTCAGGCCTTATATAAATAGACTGATTATGTTGAGGCTTCCCCAAATAGTTAAAATGTTGACAGTAAAATGTCAAATATACTTAATTTCCCGTTGAAAAGGCTTGTGGGGCCACTGTGAACAAAAATGGTATGATCAGAATAGCTATGCTTTCAAATAAGTTTGGTGATGTCATATCCAGATAGGTAATAAGAAAATGCATACTAAATAGTTAATGAATGTTGAAACAAAATGTTTTCGTTAAACAATGAATTGGTGGTATCAGTGCTTATTAATGTGCTGAAATGGACCATACTGAGGTATTCCTCCAAGTTTGAGTGCACTTCAAATGGAGATTTTCCATTCTGACAAAGACAAAGCACAGTAATATACTGAAAGCTTCACTTGATATCCCCTTTGCTCTCATCCTGCACGAAGCAGGCACACCTGACACATTCAAATGTCACAAAGAGAGTCAATGCTACACATCTCTTTGTGGAACCGATACTCAAGGACGTACGAAAAAAATCTATAACTCAGTTCTTGAGCAAGACAGTTAACACTAATTGCTCCTGTAAGTCAGTCCAGAGAAGAGCAGGAAAATTACTTAAATGTCACACGAAGCTTGGAAGGACCTTGAAACTTGTTAAGTTCAACTAAACTTGAACTTGAAATTTGATGTTTGTGAAGCTGACTGCAAAAAGAACAAACACAATAGAAGTCATCATGAATGTGGGCCAAAATCTAATTTAACTTCAAAGCTAACTTCATGGTCATCGTGATGTTTGTACAGAGAGAGAAATTGCACAGGCAAGGTACCATATTGCATCAGCCATTCTCCTGAATAATGCACACTCATGAATAAACATATACAGTACAGTATCTGCAGTACACCTCGATTACTGTTCATGTGCAGCCTGAGAGACCCATTTCTCTACCCTCTTGATCTCTCATTTTGCCTCCCCCTCAGTGTTTCTCTCTCATATACTTTTACCTTCCCCTTTCATACAACCCAGTTGCAAATCAAGTCTTTCTTTCCTTTCTCATTCTATTCTCTTTTCCCTTTATTGATATAATTTCTCCTTCCTGTATCCATCTCATCATGTTCTCTCCCTCTGTTCTCTGTCCCACTGTCAGACTGTGTAGTTTAGCTGTGTGTCTGAGATATGTCGGTTGCTCTGGCCTTCATTCAATTCTACGGCAAAGTGGGAGTGGGCTGTTTAAAAGCAGCCATCTACACAAAACAAAGATTGGCCACTGGGAATAAACCCTCAGAAGAATACACCCTGCCCGTCTGCCTCAGACGGTCTGTCTGCAACTTCTTATTAATAATAGAACATTTCTCCTAAAAAAAAAATCTGCCCAGGTCTTGTAAACTATGCTTTCTCTCTATCCTCCTAACACCACCAGTTCTCCTCTTCAGAAATATTAAACTAGAATACTAGACACTCATGCATGTGTCTGCATGCGTGTGTGGATTAGGCTGCTATCACTGGGGCTCTGTCAGCCTGTCAGGCAGTGGGACAGGCAGGGACAAAGAGGTTCATTTCAATATGAATACTGCAGCTGAGAGGACATGGCTCCCCCTGTGGGGTTACTTCCACTCTCAGCTCGTTCACACACACACACACACACACAAAATTGAGAATTTGGGATGAACTAATGGTGTGAAATAGAGGGAGGAGAGGATGAGTTAAAGAGATACATAGTCCAATTTGTTGAGTGAAACTATTGTGTTTGGATTATGAACCATACGGCTGGGTGTTTGTGCATGTGTGCAAGTGAGCAGAGAGTGGGAGTAACCCAACTGTTTTCCTCTCTCATCAGTGTTCATTCAACCCACAGCATCTCTGAAAGCCATGCAATTGTCCATGCACCTGTCTGTCTGTAATTGCAGGTTTAATCCTGTAAGTGGGGTGCTGGTGTGTTCCATAGGTCTGGCCCAGGCCCCTTCACCATCATTACAGCCATTATACCCTAAGCCAGGCCCCCAAATCTCTCATTACATGCAAATACAGCCGCTTTATGTTTCTGGTGAATAGGGATTCCGAACACCACCTGATCAAAACAACCCCCTCCTTCCCCAGTCGCCAACCATTAGATAGTGTATATATGCCCTGCTTTACTTCACCAGCCATTAGACGAGATCACTTGACCAGCTATTACACTTCCAATTTTGGCACTTTTGCGTCTCATCGCCCTAGTCCTGTCGTGCTCAGAAGACGATAATAATGTCCAGTGAAGTAATTCTCGCCAAGCTGTTCTGCTTCTTATCACACTGCTCGCAAGATGACGACGTACTTACCAGCCTCTAAACACTTGGAGGAGAATGCATTCACCTGCCAATAACCACAAAGGAGCTTTCAGGCATAAGGCAAACCTTCTCTGACACCAACCACAGATAGTGCTGAGCCTACTGGCACCACCACATGCCAGGCCTCCAGGCATTTCTGGTGTGCCGCAACCATGATTTGAATTCCTGGCCACGATGACGTAGCTGTACATTGAGGCAGGGACTTCTCCCACTGCGCCATTTGGGATCCCAAAAAGAATAGTAAACAAGAAGAAAAAGGTAATGTGCGGCTTAGGGGTTATGTTTAGGGTAAATGTTTCGATTGCCATTATGGTTGAAGTTAGAGGTAGGGGTTAGGGTAAGGTTTCTACAGGGACAGCAAAATAAAATAAAAACATGTGTGTGGGTGTGTGCATGTAGAATCTTTGTGTATGTATATACCTGTGCTAGCTGTGGGGCAGTCTACCACAGTCAGTGCTTGCTGCTTGATGTCCCTTTAGCATGGCTGGAACTGGTCCTGGAACACACCTGAATACTGTCTCCTGACTCCACCTGCAGTTTGACATTTGGTACCGTGAAGATAGTAGACACTGGAGAAAGAAAGAGATAAAAAGAATGAGTGATTAGGTGAGAAGGATGGAGAAAAATAAGAGTGTGTGAGGGAGAAAGAGTAAGGAAGAGTCGTTGAAGCAAACCCTATTGAATTAGAGTTTTGCAGTTTTGAGTCAAGAGATGCTGAATGCGGATAGAATCCCATAACCGATTAAAATGTAAACTATGGGGAGACTTGCAGGACACACCATTTCTGAACTGAGACACAAAAACATCACCTTCACATCATGCGCTTATATTTCATTTACAAGAGAAAATTGGATATCAGAGTCAGAAGATTCTTAAAAATCAGAATAATTATTGTCCAGCAGGGACATTTTCTTTTAATGATGATTTAGTTGAATAATTTGCAGCTTGATCACAGCAGATTTCCTACAGCATATCAGACATTTCCCCAGGAGGGTGTAACCTCTATGTTCAACTTGACAGCCAACCACTAGGGGAAATAGTTACTACATTTAAATACACTGGCGGTATACTAGGGCGTGGTAGTGGATGCTTGCCTAAATGTTGAATGGTTATGTCTAGAAACATTATGTTTTCTACAATTTAATAGACACATGGAGACTGCAATGCATTAATCAAAGCATTTCTGCAGCGTGCAGCCTCACATATCTCTGGAGAATATCTAGCAAACCGAGGAAGGCATCTGCAAAATGCAATCTGGTAATTATTATATTTAAAAAATATTTTTATAAATCTAAAATGTTCACCCCTCCAAATTTTATCAGATCTAATTTGCAATTTTGGCCTCACCCCTTTGCATCTTTTCCACAGAAGGTGCAGGACAGCTGAAGATTAAGAAATGTTTCCTCCATGAACATCTTGACAAGCTGCCCTGTTATCATACTGCTCGTTCAACCAGGGAGTTATTCCTAGTACATTATCTGAGGAGAACACATTCCCCAGCGTACAATCACAATCCCTTTTCGCCACGCCATGCTGGACCCCCAGGTATTTTTGGTATGCCGCAACAAACCTATGAACACCTGACCAAAGTGATACAGTTATACCGCAAGGCAGCGACTTAGAGCTCCAATCATTATAATCAATAAAAGGTTCAGCTAAAGTATATAGTGCCCTCCAGTCAGGTAATGGTAAAGATTAGCAAAAAAGGACCAATGTGTATTTTGCCCCCATGCATAGGACAGGAGGATGGTTTGAGGGAAAACATTATCCAACAACCACGTTTAGAGAATTGCTGGTTGGTTGGTTGAAGAAACTTGTGATTGTGTGAGTGTGTTTGTGTGTGTGTGCTATATCTCTTTCAGACATGTAAAGTTTAGGTTAGTTAGTGTTAGACGGCAGGGTCAGACGCAAATGATGCCCAACAACAGGTTAACATCCAGAATTGTTAATAATTAGCCTTCTATTGATCAACTTCTTTAATTTCTCCTCTACAATCATCACATTCTAGGTTAGTGAACATGTGAACAAATGTTCATCCTCCTTACCTTGACTCTCCTTGCTGCTACAGTGTAGACCCAGTAAGGACCTCGTTTATATAACTCTTTTAATTGGACTCAATTCTTCCCTAATCAAATGCCTTCAGCACTTCTACCTCTGTGTTAGTGTGACTGCATGCATCTGTGTGTCTGTCTGTGAGTGTGTGTGTGTGTGTGTGTGTGTTTGGTCTATTTGTGTATTTTAGAGTATAAGCATGCATTTCTGTGTGTGCATGTCTGTGTGTAATGACACAAAGACATCCACCATCTTGCAAAGCCTAGTGACCGCCACAGAACTCCTGCTTTTTCTAACAGAACAACCTGCTGTGGCCTGCTGATAACAGGATTAATAGAGCTCAATCAATCCTAATCTGGGGAATTAAACATGAAATGATCCACACAATAATGACCACCCCGTGGGCGGGTTGTCTCTGTTAGGTGATACAAATGCAGCTTGAGCTATCCAAACAGGCTTTGGGCTTTGTCACTGATAATGAGTGGGGTGAATAGGTAGAATGTAATGTTCTGATTTACAGTAGAATATTTTTCTGATTTACAGTAGGTTTTGTTTTGAGCTTGCACAATTATAGATTTTAGTAGAAACACTGACTAATAATTACTTTGTTTGTAATCACTTTCTCCCTCAAACTTCTAGATGCCTTGCCTTGGCTGATGTTACTGAAGCTTCAAAAATAATATAGCACGGTTGACCAGATCAACATAACATTACTGATATTGTAACAAACCTCTCCAAACAACTAACATTTAAGCCAAATTAACACATTTCCCATTTTAGGTAGGCTCTGATGTAAAAGACCACATCATGCTCCATCTTTTTCGGCTTCAGGCAAATAGCATGTAAGATAGAAAAAACATTTAAATCTATATCTTGAGGGAGACAACTGAGGTAGGTGTGGAGTTTACGTTTTTAACAGAAATAACAGAAGAGCTCTCTGCATGAACCACAACAACAACATAGAAGATGGAGACAGAGAAAGGAGGGTAGATATTGTTCCCTTTTGTTCAGTCACTCGGTACGACACATCTAGTGGAAGCAGGCGCACCACCCTAAATGGCAATAAGGCCAAGCCAACTGCAACTTAAACGTCCACTCTGGGCTGGGTCCTTCTGGGCCTTGTTGCTATTAGCTGTTCTGGCGAGGTTGTGTTTAGAAAAATGAAAACATTCTTGCTGCTAGGATGCACGTGGATGGCCCATTACTAGCAGCATTTCTCTCTGTCTATCCCAAGAAACAACAAAAACATGTCATGAGGAGCTGTGGCGCTCTCAGAGACAGACCTGGCTTTAGGGCCTAAGGACGTTTTTTTTGGTTAGCCGAGTGTGTTATGCAAGCAGGACATTAACACAGCTCGTGTTAAGAAACATGCACAACTGGAGACAATGAGTGCTTCATTTTCACTGTGCGCCTTCGTTTGGCATATCAGCGGAGCATGTCCACATCTGCGGACGATCTTGGCCAGTACAAAGTGATGTATTGCTTTGGAAATCAAAACTGCCCAACTCCTTTTTGGAAACAATTCTTCTTATTAGCTCTGTCCAAGAGCTAATAATTTTTCTACTGGCCAAAAGCAGGTTATAGCCCGTTTTTTATGTAGATTCAATAGAAGGATGCTCCACAATTTTTTACAACAGTATTGGTTTGTAGTGAGTGACAACACATTCCACACTGAGAGCCACGTAACACTGCCAAACAATCACTGAGCAATAAGATACAACACATACTGTAGATTTGCAGCACTTCTAGAGTAGGCAAAATTATGTGGAAAATAATTATGAATATTCCTGTATATTGTATATTGTTTTAACCCAAAATATACTTAATACTTTATTTTTATTTTATTTTGTTGAAATTATGTGCAGGTTATCTGTGGATTCCATCTTCGTCTGCAAATTTTTACAACAAGGGAATTATAGGGACCAATCCAGCCTACGCACTAGTTATGGGCAAATCCAAACCTTTAAATATATTTCCAACAGCATACCCTTTCTACCATCCACACCACCCAATCCAATGGCAACATTGGATGGACTAAGTATCTTAGTAAAGGTATAGGTATACATACTGTCTGAGATCTCCCAGAGCCGTGGAGGCAGGTGGCTGAAGTACTCGTGGTGGAGAGCTGCCTGAGCAGATAGACGTTTTTTTGGGAAGCACTGGAGAAACCTAGAGGCTAATTCCTCAGCATGGTCCACATAGCCCAGCCTGTAGGATAGTAGAACATACATACACAGTTAGTATGGTCCACATAAACCAAGCCAAATAATAGAAAGACTCCTGACATGGTCCACATTGCACAATTTGCATTGTACACATAGCCCATTGTATAAAACAGAAAGACAAACAAACAGTTCACAATTACACATAGCCCATTGTATAAAACAGAAAGACAAACAAACAGTTCACAATTACACATAGCCCATGGTATAAAACAGAAAGACAGACTAACAGTTCTCAATTACACATAGCCCATGGTATAAAACCGAAAGACAGACAGTTGGCATTGTCCACATAGCCCATGGTATAAAACAGAAAGACAGACAGTTGGCATTGTCCACATAGCCCATGGTGTAAAACAGAAAGATAAACAGTTGGCATGTCGTCTACATGATCTCAACACATGGTCTTATCTCTACTTTTCACATGTGGGACAATTTGATTGATTTATAGGCTTCATAAGAAAAAACAACATAAGAGACCCTGCATTTAGATTACACACAAATACACTGCTAAAAAAAATTCCGGGAACACCTAAATCACACACAGAGTCTTGATGAACGAAATATATTAAAGAGCAAATTCTTTACTGTACATTGTTTAATTTGTGGAGAACTCTGCACACGTATTGTTTCTGCGCGATTTTTTAAAATTCACCTGCGCCTTCTCGAAACCCCCTGCGCCCCAATGATGGGTCGTTCACAAACTAATGTCTCTTTTTGGTGAACAATGGGAGCCGATTCGCGAACGGAAAAGAGCCGTTCATTTGGCTCTTAAATACGTTTGAGGAAAGTTGTGTTAAAATAAGACATTTACAAAAGGCATTTGCCATAAACCACAATTATTAAAATAAACTTGTTGAACAAAATGTTGCCCACTGTTAATTAATAACATTGAACAAGGAATAGCCTGAAACGTGAACCCATTTAGACGTAACCCTTGACTGATGTTGTAATTGGAATTCAATAGGATCTTTATAAATGTACATATAAACTAATAATATTAAAAAAAAACTCTAAAACTTTTGTAAAATGTTAATTCGTATTACCATCTTGTAATGTGAATGCGTTCAATAATATATTTTTTATATATACCCTATATAAAGAACTGCGTGGCACTCGCGAAAAGACTCAGTAGCTAGGATGCCAACATGAGTGACACTCCAAAAAAAATCTCTCATTTGGACTTTTTTACAGCAACAAAAAACTAGGAAAATGCAGTATGCAGTATTTGCAAAGCAATACTTTGAATTCATTCTGGCGCCACCAACAATTTCCACAGGCACGTTAAAACGAAACATTTAACAGTCCTGTTGCCACAGCTGAAAGTCGCTGTTAGTGTTACCTGATGCAAGCAAATGCCCCTACCAAACCTGCCACCCAAAAGCCAGTACATGCCAAAGGCCATTACCTCATCAAAGAAGATGATAGTTGAAGAAATGGTTTAAATGGTTGCCAGAGATTTCCAACCACATCATTGTTGAGGACAAGGGATTCTAAATGCAGCTTATGTTCTTCCAAGCAGGACAACCCTAACTAACACAATAGTTCCCCAATCTGTTGAACCTTGTTTGGCCAATGATTAGAACAAAAGCCACATTAAACTGGTAATAATAATATTACTTTGTAATTTTTTCCTTTAACCATTTTACATTATAAATTAATGTGTGTTGCAATGTTTTGTTTTTGTGTTCTATTGTGATCTGTTCTACTGTTCTTTCACTATTAAAAATGTTTTAACACAATTAAGAGTTATTGCATTGTTAACAAGATTTTGCACTTATTTCTTTAATGCATGGAACCTGCTAGGTTAAAAAAAAAAAATCAGTGAAAGATAAATTAACAAATCCACAGCTTTACTAAGGCCAGCATATGTTATTATGGCCGTTATATAATTTGGGTTGATTAGAAAAATGTGCATAATAATATTAGCAATAAAGGGTAAAAAAATAAAAAATACTGAACAAGAAGCCGTTTTGAGAGCCAAAATGAACCCTTAAATGAACTAGTACAAGTGAGCCGGATCACTAAAAAGATGATTAAGCAATAAGTCTACCAATCATATTTGAGGTCCCATGTACTGTTTCGTGAGTGCAAACACGTGTCAAGTGAAAGCAGGGGGGATTCGAGAAGGTGCAGGTGAATTTTGAGAAGTCGCAGAGAAATTCCAAGCCACGATATCTGTGCCCTCACAATGTTTATACTCTCGCGCAACTGGTCATTCGCTCACACGGCTTGTGTTTCTGCTCACTCAACGTAATTTTTTTCTTCTCAAAGTGGCACCGGCGTGCGTGCAAGTTTTATCCTCTGCACGCGCAGCTTGTGTTTCTGCTCTCTCGACTCAATGTATTCTTCTCGAATTGGCAAGTGTGTGCGCGTGAGTTTTGAGACTGATGTGCCATTCAAGTGAGCCACAAACATGACACCTTATGAAAGGGATGGGAAATCAAGAATTTCTAAAACATTTGACAAATTGGACTGAACAATGGTTCTTTCTCAAAAGGCGTTTGAACTCATTGCACTGTGGTGAAGCCTGTTGGTCGGGAATAAATATCATGTTTCATGTTTATGCAGACATCTTTTCCATAATATCTGACCATGGTTAGGCCTGCGCATGCGCCAAGGGGAATTATAATGGGAGGCATGTATCCCACATTGTTCTTGCCTTTCAAGCTAGCTTTTTAAAACTGTGCATTTGTTCTAATGTTTTGGACTATAAAGATATAGCCTTTATAAAGAGACAGAAAAAGATACAGAAAATGAAACAACTGGATTGAACAACAGGTTTACTAATCCCCATCCAGATTCAACCTCGCACCATTACTTCTTACTGATTACAAGACTGCAACACATTTTACTTTGATCAGTCTGGGTTGATATTTTGAAGCAAGCCTCAGAGCGTTGGAGTTGTATATCCCATCACTACCTTACGGCATCCGACTACCTCCAAGGATATGCAAAATATGCAGCTTTCCAAAACGCAGCTTTCTGTGTCAAAGACTGTGCTTCCCCTATTCAAAATGCTGCTTCCCCTGTTCTGAGAGGTGTTTGCGACACTGTCCAAGAGATGCAATAAGCGCCCTAATATACGGCTACTTCGGTGTTAAAGACGCCGTCCAAAACAATGTTTCCCCTGCTCAGAATAGCTAAAAACCCAGTAGTACCACTGTCTTACTTGGAATTGTCATAAGAATTGAGCCCATAAAAGTGAGACTGAAGGCAAACTTAACACTGCCAAAGCTAACCTTGCTTGAACATACTACCATTCAAAATTAACTTAGAAATGTCCTTTTCGAAAGAAAAGCAAATGTTTTTGTCCATTAAAATAACATAAAATGTATCCGAAATACTGGGTACTGTAGACATTGTTAATGTTGTTAATGACTATTGTAGCTGGAAACAGATGATTTTTAATGGAATTACATAGGCATACAGAGGCCCATTATCAGCAACTATCACTCCTGTGTTCCAATGGCACGTTGTGTTTTCAAATCTAAGTTTATCCTTTTAAAAGAATTGATCTTTAGAAAACCCTTTTGAAATTATGTTAGCAAAGCTAAAAGCTGTTGCGCAGATTAAAGAAGCAATAAAACTGGCCTTCTTTTCAACTTCAGAGAGTTGACTATCTGAAGCATCAGCAAGTGTGGGTTCGATTACAGGCTCAAAATGGCCAGGAACAAAAAACTTGCTTCTGAAACGTGTCAGTCTATTATTGTTCTGAAAAATGAAAGCTATTCTATACAAATTGTCAAGGAACTGAAGATCTCGTACAACTCTGTGTACAACTCCCTTCATAGAATAGTGCAAACTGGCTCCAACCAGAGTAGAAAGACGAGTGGGAATCCCCGGTGCACAACTGAGCAAGAGGAGAAATACATTAGAGTGTCTAGTTTAAGAATCAGATGCTTTGCAGGATCTCAGCTGGATGCTCCATTAAATAGTATCCAAAAAAAAAAAAAAAAAAGATTAAGATGGGCAAAAGACACTGGACAGAGGAAGATTGGAAAGAAAGTGTTATGGACAGACAAATCTAAGTTTGAGGTGTTTGAATCATAAAGAAAAACATTTGTCTGAAGCAGATCAAATGAAAAGATACTCGAGTGATTCACGCCATCTGTCAAGCATTGTGGAGGCAGTGTGATGGTCTGGGAATGCTTTGTTGGTGATTTGTACAGGGTAGAGGGATCCTGAAGAAGGAAGGCTATCACTTCATTATTCAGCGCCATGCCATACCCTGTGGACAGCGCTTGATTGGAGACAATTTCCCCCTACAACAGGACAATGATCCAAAGCACAGTTCCAAACTATGCAACAACTATTTAGGGAAGAAGCAGTCAGCTGGTATTCTGTCTATAATGGAGTGGCCAGAACAGTCACCAGATATAAACCCTATTGAGCTGTTAAAAATAGAAATAAATTAAGTTTGATTGATTGATGTTTGCTTGCTCCACTGTTAGTTTAATACTAATTTACACATCTATGTAATATTATTAGCTCTACTACACTAGTTGCCAATGCTTTCTCATGTTTTGGTTGCTACAGACAGTTGTTTGTTTGATTAATCCTACATTTATCTAGAACTTTAGAACTAATTGAACGAATAACTGGGCCACATCTGTAGCAAACAAATCATTACTAAAGCATACATTAATAAAACATATAAACAAAAATGTAATTTCTACTAGGAAATATTTGCTCATGTTGTTGTTTGTATACTGAGATATAAGCAGGATAAACATGCTTTTGGGTTGTTCGCATTGGTTATATTAGCTGATCATTTTGCTCCTTAATGTCTTTAACATCCATTAAGCTCAAACAACAATTATGTGCAGATAAGGTAAAAACTTATTCAATAAAGATTGTATATCTGCATAGCAAAATCAAGAAATAGTGGGGAGGGTGCGTCTTTGTGTTCCACATGTATTTTCCATTAGGGTATCATATATAAAAAATACAAAAGCAGGCTAATAACTAAGAGAGGTAAGATGTAACCTATTTAAATGTGTATTTCACTCTTGAACAATACTTTTAACCTACATTTTTGCCTTTACATTGGATAATTGTTTTGTGGTTTTGGGGTCATTTTAAGCCTTATGAAGAGCTGATTGGGAGGCAAATATGCCTGCTCTTTTAAGTGAACAAAGCCAGAAGATCCATCTCACTAAAAAGACTCAGAATTCCCATCTCTAATAAATACCTGTTGTGTACGTTACCTTGGAAAAATGTACTCTGTGAATGTACAAGGCATTGCATCATCAAATATTGTGGATATTTATCCCTTGTTTTGTGTCAACTGCCATTGATACTGTTCCTCTGGGTATCCTTAAAGGGATATGTAGGGGTAATTAGGCTGTAATCAATTCTGGATGGGTGTGAACAAAGAAGACCTGTCTTGGAAGTAATAATCATGAAAAACTTGATAGACAGTTTCGCAGATGTCGGTTATAGAACTTCTAAAGCATCATAACTTTTCAATTGCTCCTCCAGTTGCAGTGTATGAAATAACATTTTGAAGTCTGTACTTTTATGTAATGTAAAAAATAGCCTTTCATCAACCTGCCCCATGCTTGTTGTATGTGTACAGGGAGGCTCTAAACTCCTGAACCCCCCTATCATCGAATGCTGAGAGGAAAAACAACCCAAGTGCAGCCAATAATTAGGCCTGCAGTCCATTAAATAATCATGATGTTATTCTACCCTCCCTTCACCGGAGCTACTGAGCTGTGAGCGTGTGTGTGTGTGTGTGTGTGTGTGTGTGTGTGTGTGTGTGTGAGTGAGTAAAAGAGAGTCAGAGAGAGAAAGAGGGTGAGACAGAGTCCTCAGAGTTCTCATAATAGACAGACCGAATGCTATGAACTCTGAAGCCTACTCCCACAGTTGTACCATATTTTGGACCTCTTCTGAAAAAGATTCCTCTAGAAAGAAGAGTACATGTGGTCTAGGCTATATATACAGTGCCCTCCATCAATGTAGAAAATGCTCTTTATATGATTTAATATGTATTGGAGAATAATAGTTAAGACATCAATTCTATGAAATAAGATGTGGAATAATCTAGCAACCATAAAAATACATTTCATATTGCTTATTCTTCAAAGTAACCACCATTTGCCTTAACGGCAGCTTAGCATGCACACACTCTTTGCAAAGAGTGGCTACTTTGAAGAATCTACAATATAAAATGTATTTTTATTTGTTGAACATATTTTCTGTTACTACGTGATTGCATATGTTTTCACTACTTATTCTACAATGTGGAAAATTGTAACTATAACGAAATACCCTTGAAAGTGTAGGTGTGTCTAAATATTAGACTAGTACTGTATATGTGTACAGGTGCATCTATCTTTTTTTTTATGTAATTCAAATCAGGAAGTGACACCTTCATATATTCTAGATTCACATTTTTTCTAAAGTGAAACATTTCAAGCCTTTTTTGTCTCAATCTTGATGATTACAGCTCATGGAAATCAAAAATTCTGGTATCTCAAAATATTAGAATTAAAAAAATTATAATACAGAAATGTCGACTTGAGAAGAGCTTCCCACTTCTCTTTCTATTCTAATTAGAGCCAGTTTGGCTGGTCTGTGAAGGGAGTAGTACACAGCGTAGGAAAAGATCTTCAGTTTCTTGGCAATTTCTCACATGGAATAGCCTTAATTTCTCAGAACACGAATAGACTGTTGAGTTTCAGAAGAAAGTTCTTTGATTTTGGCCATTTTGAGCCAGTAATCAAACCCACAATTGCTGATGCGTCAGACACGCAACTATTCTGAAGATGGACAGTTTTATTGCTTCTTTAATAAGCATAACAGTTTTCAGCTATGCTAACACAATTCCAAAAGGGTTTAAACTTGGATTAGCAAACACAACGTGTCATTGGAACACAGGACTGACGGTTGCTGATGATGGGCCACCATATGCTTATGTAGGTATTCCATAATAAATTATATTAATACAATCTATTTCCAACTACAATAGTCATTTACAATATTAACAATGTCTACCCTGCATTTCTGATCAATTTGTTGTTATTTTAATGGATGAAAAATTGACATTTCTAAGTGACCTCAGACTTTTGAAAGGTAGTAATTTTATCTTTTAGTAATCAAAGAGAACAACATGAAAGACTGGCATAATGTCTTTAAATTCAATCAAATGTATTTTATAACATTTATTTTTACATCAGCAGTTGTGTATGTAAAAGCACTTTTACATGTACTTTTACATACACAACCTACAACCACAAAGAGCAAGCAACAACTGAGTCGAGGTACAGAGGCACAGTGGTTAACAAAGGTCAATCCCATTCCATACAATAAGCAGAACGTGTAGACAGGTGTTTACCTAAATCCAGTGTTTCCTAGCCGACAATCTCACAGCTTTTGCAAAACAGGTTTAACAACACTGAGGTGCCATATCTCATAACTAATTGCTACCTTGGTGAATCTGTATGTGTAACATATCCAAAAATCCCAGAAAGAAACAAATATCACTTGGGTTAAAAGCACCTGAATATACAAGGACAGATGTTGTTGTCATTCTTTAGATGTGCATTCCTTTCTGCTAATGTTTTCAGCTGGCCTGATCATGAAGTTCCCCTAGGTCAGTACACTGAGTAAACCAGCATACATTTGTGATCGATATCTCCTCTGATTCAACAAACATCCTCCCAGGTTTATGTCTGCTTTTTGAATTCATAGGGGCATTCCATCACCGTCTTGTCCATCAGACAAGACAATGTTTTTCCACGAAGAAACCGCAGCCAGGGCATGGGACAGTATGTTTGTGAATGACTACATGCAGTAACACCTGCTCCTATTGTTGTCCTTCACCCACAACTACGCCATGGATAAAAAGAATGCGAGGCAACAGCACCCATGTCAAGCAAGCATCAGTTATTTTGGAACAAGTCCATGTGGCTGTCTTAAAACATACAATCCTACCAGTCACAACATCTGTCCAAGAGTGTTTCTTTCCTTTCAATTGTGGAGGGGGGGTTTATTGCACAAGAAATACGTGACAGCAGAACAGGTGAACACACTGACAAGTAAATCCACCATCAGCCAAGCTAATTTCAAAGACTGTTGGCTAATAATAAAGTGCTAGCACATTAATTTATGGGATATACTCTCTGCACTGTACACACATTGAATGTAAACACATGGGGAGCATTACCATTACAAAAGCGCACAGGTACTTCCGAAACCGTTTTACCAAGGCACGCCAGAAAACCATGTGCTCTGCCCCTAACATGTTATTTGCATACAATGGCAGTGTACTATAGAAGGAGAAAACTACCACCAGCATTCATGCTAGAGCTGTAGAGAGGTGGTTAAGGGAGGAGTAGATTGTATTGTGAAGAGAAGAGAGAGGGATTAACATTATGTGTTCATATCAACTTCATCAGGCCTAAGCATACAATAATAGGAGGGGATATTAGCAATGATTGTTAACATTCCTCTCAGTTTCTTTCTTCACATATGTATTTTCTGATGAACTATCAGTGGTCTGATGGGTGGTGGGGGTGGCCTTGGAGCAGTCAGACAGACACTGAAATAGAGTGCTGGCATGCCCATTCTGAAGGGGGATCACAACAGAGCTGCAGTCATCTTACATCAGATTGTCTGTCTGTCTTGCCGTCAAACAACAAACAACAATGCACAAGTAGACGTACACATACACAAACTATTTTTATTTTATAATGTATACAATATAAAAATGATAAAAAGAAAAGGTTGAATGGTAACTTAAAAACTGGGAAAAGAGTTATTACTGTAGAGGTCAAGTGCTAAAAGCGGATTCAGTACTGAGCCACTGTAGAACACTGTGAGACATTCTGTGTATATTTGGCCTACCAATCAAGCCAACAGTGTCTGTCTGTCCCCCCAGGCGTACGATGAGTCCTACGGGCACATCCGGTGTGCCTCCAATTGGCAATGCCCACTGTGGCCTTTTTTGCCATCTGTGCCAGGGCTGGCTGTGCTGATGACACTAACATTGGGAAGCATGGTATTCTGACCGCATCCTATTTTCCCTTGGCCTAACCCCTAACCGTAACCCAAAACATAGCCTTTCCTCCTAACATAAACCCAAACTCAAATTGTAATATTTACCATGAACTTAATTCATAAGAAAAAAAAAAATGTTCTTTTCTTATGGGATTGGTGAAACATCCCGAAACATTCAAATGGATTTTTGGTCCTCACAAATCTAGTATAGCACGGACCGATGCACACCCAAACATCTGCACAACAATTTACAAAAACAAATGGTACACTTACTTATTCCATGCTTGTCTGAGCTTCTTAGAACTGTACACTGTAAACCTGTCTGTAATGGGGGAGATGAAGAGAAAATAATTAATGTTATTGAAAAATAAGCAGTAAGTGCCAACCTTGTGGAAAAGACTAGGAGCAAGAGGGAAAGAGACAGCCAGACAGCCAACCCAGGTTTGGGGAAAGACAGAGTAGCCACTGTTTCCGTTCTAGTCAGAGCGAACAGCTACAGGCTTTGCTATTGGGACGATAAAGAGATGGCAAGACAAGCCAATGTTTCAGAGTCAGCAATGAGGCATATATAAGCGAGAGTTGATTTTATATCCGTATCACTCTTGTCTTTCTCAAACGTCTTATCATTTGCAAAGAATATTCTCTAGTTCCTTCAGTTCCATGGTCCTCAAGTAGGTCATGCTACTTTTGTGTCACAAACACCAAAGTGAAAATACCAGTGCCATAAACAGGGCTGTGAATTATTGCAAGTAACTCTAATAATCATAAACAGGGTGTGTGTATAATCTCTGTTTGATTTCATGTCGGCAGACTGCATACAGTTCAGAAAGTCAATCAAAACGGTTATATTGAGAAACTCACAGTAGGATAGATACAGGGCAAAAAGTGAGACAACAGTGCTCTCTGGTGTTGGGTAGATAGACCTACACTTGCAGTAGACAGCTGTCTTCAAAAAGCCTTTCCACAGCCCAACCTGTTACCATGATAATGGTCAATGAGTGGTTGACGGATGGTAATATTGAGAAGAATCTGCTGCTTAGAATAGATCATTCTGAAAATGTGACATTCATTTCCTCTGACTCTATCAAAAGATGTTTAAGCTTACTATAGCCATAGCCACAGGATATTAGACTAGGTCTGTGTGTGGATGTGTGTGTGTGTATGCGTCACCCCAGTTACTTTGTAATTGGTCAGGAGATACAGCTAGACACATTCACTGTGCATGTGTTTGTGTGTGTGTGTTTGTGTGTGTGTGTGCACGTGTGCGTGCTTGGTTTGTGTCACCTGGTTTGAAGTGGGGCAGGGAGTGAACCCCTGGCCAGGTATCCTCACATGGGGTTCCGAGGACCTGGCAAAAGAAGGGAGGAGAGAAAGCAGGAAATGTAAGGCAAAGAAATGCTGCCCATTAAGAAAATATTAATATTTTAACACAGATGTATATCTATATAATATGCACTAACGTTCAAATGTTTGGGGTCTCACAGAAATATCCTTGAAAATATACATGAAATGAGTATGAATAGGAAATATAGCAACATGAATAGGAAACATTTTCTTTGACTAGGTTCCTTCACACGTCGTCAAAAGAACACTCCATTTGCAGAAATAACAGCCTTCAGACCTTTAACATTCTAGTTAGAGGTAATCATGACAGCCAGTCTGGTGTTTTATTATCTACGGCATCAGCATCTAAGGTGCTTGAGCCTTGGTACACATTTCTGGGCTGTATTGAAGAAGTACCAGCCCATCACCCTCAAACCGCAATACACAACATACCATGGGTTGGGTGTACTGTTGAGCCCCTAAAAATAAGTATGAAAAACATTTACATTCCATTTGATTTCCAATTACATCCCAATGCTAATATTATAATCAGACTATGAATACTCTTTCTTAGTCTTTTAAAACGTTAACATTATTTACCTCAAAACATAATTTTCCTTACCATTATGCCTTTGAGTACTAGTATCATTGAACATGAGGTCATGTCCAAAATGCCAAGATTATATCCATTGAAGCCATTGTTTACGGTCAAAAGCCTCCTCAGGAACCCAGATATACATTTTTTAATATTGTAGTTCAAATTCAAAGATAAGACATTACGTTACATAAAGCTTAACTGTCCCATGTTGCTAATTTTCCCATTTTCACAAAATGTTTGCATGTTAAACAATTTAAGTATGACAGTGCCTGGTGCATCTAGAAATAAAGCTGAACATCTCATGCTTTCCCTGTAATTATGGTCGCTAGCTAAACGTAAGTATCTCAATTTCTTTTTAAAGCTATTATTTGCTTGCATTTATGTCCTACTCAACCTGGTACTAAAGTAACAACTCTGGTATTGTAACAACACTAATGGTGTGGTGTGTATGGTACAGTAGTGTAGATCAGGACAGTGTAGGATTTGCACATACTATGTTGTTACAATAGTAGTAGACAAGATACAGACAAAGACAAATGCTGATTGTTTTTATGTACTGACATACACGTCCTGCTGAGGGCAGCAGTGCACTGTTGTGTCCGCACGCACGCACACACACACACACACACACCGGCCACAGTATCTTTATCATCACCACAGCAACACATTACAAGAGAACAATGGCAACCCGTGAAAGACTTTGGCGTTAGCCTAGACCCTAATCTCTCATTTGATGAAAATATAAAATATCATGGTCTTCTCCTACTAACCTCTCTTGGCACGCCATGCATGCCTATACATACACTAAGGCCACAAGATGTAGGCCTGCTTACTGTACTTAGAATTTCTAAACAAGCAGCTGGAGGCAGTCCTTCTCCTATAGAGCTCCACTACTGCGGAATGATCTGCTGATTAAGGTGAGAGACGAAGACACAGTCTCTACCTTTTAAGTGTGAACCTTTGGTCTGGTGTTTGACAAAATGGGTGGAGTTACTTCCTGTTTAGTTGGCCTTGTCTGGGGTTACCTTTTGATAGAGCTACAGTCTCTGCCCTCCTCGTCTCGGTCGTTAGTTTTACACTGCTATATTTTTGTGCTGGGGAATAGGGTCTGTCTGTCCCAATTGTTTACATTGTATTTGATTATGTGATGGAGGACAAGGGTCAGTCTGAAGCATATCTTGAGGTATTCTTTTGAATCTAAGGAATGCTCTCTCTAACTTAACCCTCAGACAACGCCTCAGTACTACCAGGCCCAAATTACTCATAGCTGACCCACAAACAAAGTCCACCTGGTTGTGTTGGGGATCAACTTGCAGCTGATGATTCCTGCTGCCACTGGCACACCCCACTTGGTCATCCCTGTCCTTCTCTACCTGGTTCTGAAGTTATATGATGAAATATGCTTTTATTGACCTGCTCGCCTTCTGAGCATGCACAAATGTTGACGTAGCCCAAACGGTCATGTACTCTTATAATCCTCCCCCCGCACTGCCAAAAGAGGACTGGTAACCCCCCAGATTCTGGTTCCTCTCTAGGTTTCTTCTTAAGATTCAGACAACTGTATTAAGCAAAAGGACTTACATAAAAAGGATTAAAGTTATGTATAAATTCCTACTACTAATGGCTCTGTTGCCAAATCCAGAGAGATACAATCCAGCGATCCATGCACAATACATCTAGTTTGACACTCTTCTGCACCATTAGAGACAATTTCCTGTGTGTGAACAAATAGTGAATACCACCAGCCCTCTAATGGACCATAAAATATAGGGAAAGAGGGAGAGAGAAACAGAGACAAAAAGAGACTCTGGGCAGAATGGGGAAATAGCTACCACTAGAAATGTGCCAGTAGGCTGAGTGTGATTTCACTGACTGTTAAAAATATTTTCTTTCTGCTCTATAGCTCTATAGACTCAGTCTTATACTTTACACTTCCTTATATAGTTCACAGTGTGAAAACATAACTCTCAGGGGGGGAAAGTGTGCTATTTGGGAAGCATCTGTGGGTAGTCCTCCAACGTCTTGACCCCGACAGGCTTTCATCTACGGTGGTAATGGGATTGGTAATACAGCTGAATCTGTGTGACAGCCAGCATCTCTGTCACAAGGTCAGAATGACATTCTCCTCACCCCCTGAGGCAATACAGCACCTGAGGCCAAACTCACTCAACTGCAAGATAGCAAGTTCTCTGCCCTTTCAACTGTAATCATGAACAAGATCTCAAGATCTCACACACGCAAACACAAACACACACACTTCATAGAAGCGATGTATCTACCTAGAGTCATAGGCTGTATCTTTTTAAATAACCTCATTCAAGGAACAAAAGTAATTTGAAAGCTGATCTGTCATCTGATTGAACTCCCATTAAATCATAAATGCACTTTAGTCTTCACATCAGCGAGCAAAAGAGAACAGATGGACCTACAGTCTCTTGTCATGACCAGATAGCAGAGGCTAAACACACCAGCTCATACTGTAGCCTGGTCTCACGGTCCCATCTCTCCAATGACTTGATATCAAATTACAGTGGATGTTTAGATGATGTAATCCTAGATGTTCCTGCTCAAACATTGCAAAAATCTTACGGAATAGAATATGGTCGATAGAAATGGTTATACCCTTTAGCATATACAAGTGGAATTGCAAAAAAAAAAATTTACAACTCTAGGTCAGGGGTATCCAACCAAGGGGGAGCACCCTGAGGGGGCCTTGTACCTTACCTGAGTTGAGGGGTAAAAACTAATTATTTTCTCTTGCAATTTAATTGCTCAGGTTTGCAGTTTTATTGACTAAAGTAGCCTGCCTTCATTATCCTGGTGTGAGTGAACAGCTAAAAAAACAAAACAAACAATCTCCAACAGCACCAGTCACATTTGGTAGGGTAGGCAAGGCCTTGATGAGAAACCTTCAACAGAATGACCTGTGCTGCCTGCCTACATCTGGAGGACCTTCAAATCTCCTTCACTGACCACATCCATCCTCCCTCTGCTCTTCCATATTGACCGTTGTTCTGTTTGCTGAAGGCCAACAACTAAAAAAACAACCCTCTCAAAATTCTAGTTTAGACCTATTCTATCATAGTTTCTTGATTATTTACATAATGAAAAAAGGTATAGAAATATAGAAATTACTTAAGCACCCAAAAAAATTATAGTGTCTTGTTACAACAAGATACAAATTAATGAGGTGTTATCAAATGATGTCGCACCCTTTGGTTTGACCCAGGCGGCCAAACCTGAAACATGCTTGCTATAACTCAGAAACAACAACAATAATGTCTAGAATTACTTAACACAATGAAAAACTTGTCGTTGCAAAGGGTAAGCAGGTGTTGCAATGGGGGACAGTAAAAAGCTTAAGCAAACTATTTGACAGCAGCTTGCTAACATCATGTTACCTAACACCACCTACTGTAGTTCACACCAAGCTAACTGAGAATACAAAACTTAGCTTTGTGATTTGTAATCTCCAATTCCATTCACATTCCATTTCCATTTAGTTCCATCTTCAGTAGATTAGCTAGATAGCCTACCACCTAAAGTGACTAAAATGTATCTAGTGCCACATTGATCACATTTTATGATTTTAGCAAACTACCTGTAATAAAATTTCAGCAGTTTTCACTGCAGTTCACTTTCCTATTGTACATTGCTATATAGTACAATTTCTACAAATGCCTTTAACCTGGAGTGTCAATGGAGTGTATTTGACCATATTTTAATAAGATTTGATGTTGTTAAAATGGTTTTCAAGTTCCAAGTAAGTTAATACTGAGACGGCTGTTAATAGGAAGTTGTATAAAATGCTAATCAGCCATGTCTTAGAATTATGTCAATCATAGCACAAGTGGAGAAAATGTAAATGCAGTATTGCAGTGTTTCTTAATCCTGGTCCTGGGGACCCAAAGGGGTGCACGTTTTTGTTTTTTACCCAGCACTCACACACCTGATTAAAATGTTGCCATATCATGTACATACTCGATTGATGTAATCAATCTATCACCAAGTCTTTAATTTCTATCAGGTGCGTGAGTGCTTGGGCAAAAACTAAAACGCGCACCCCTTTGGGTCCCCAGGACCAGGATTAAAAAACAATGCAATATTGGATCAGTACTCGGTATCAGCATATTGTACAAATACAGTACTCAGAATTCTTAGCAACATTTAAAAAGTGGTATATGTGCATCCCTAAACCCCCAATAGCCTTTTTTGTAGTTGGGACTGGTGAAGAGGCAGGTCTTTACGAGTTAAATAAAACATTAAACCATACTGACAGACTGAAACACCAACATACCTCGGCTTTACTTCAGTTTCTGTCAGCAGAACTATAATGATACCATTCTTTTGGGGGATTTAATCTTGAGCAGGGTAATATTCAGGCTCACACCACACAGGTAATCTTGAGCCCTGGCTCATACCACCCATCTCTAATTCAAACTGACAGGTTTTAACTAACAGGAAAACTATGCAACTAGTCAGCTAGTAACCAATATAGAGCCACACTTACGTATGGGACCCAGCTTAAAACCTCCACATGTGCATAGACACATAACAGCTCCCTGCTGAAGATAGCTAGGGCTTTGGAAGATTAGAAAAGAACAATAACATTCATATAAGGCAACAGCTTTGAATAAATATATGCCTTTGGTTTGTTTGCACTTCCCTCACACAAACACAAACACACATCCATGAAGCTCCACAGGAACAGGAATTAAACTAGAAAATGGTGGGGATAGCTTTATTTCAGTCATGGATCATTATAATGACACTGCTGGAGATCAGCTTTTTTTCTCTCTGATACAGTACCATGTGTTTTTAGCACACACAAAAAGCAAACTAAACAACCTGCTGTGATGGTCTGGCTTGAAAATTGCCTGGTCTCATTGGCTTTTCCAATAAAATTCCATTAATGATCATAGATAGGTGTGCACGTTATAAAAAACTATATTCTGGGGTGAATTGATATATATATTAAACCTAAAGAATGAATGCAGTTGTTTACCTGATTTATTGATTAACCTTTACCAAAATGTTCAGAAGGAATTTAACACAATGTGTTGCCGGGCAAAGGTGCCGGGCAAAGCAGACACTCACTGATGTGCATGACCAGTTTAGACTACATGGTTAAACAGGTACAGTATATTTACATTTATTTTGCATAGAAAAAAAAAGAAAAACAGTTACATATGTTACATTGAAAATTCACTCTGTTTGATAATTCATTTAAAAACACTAAAATTCCAAATCAATTATTGTAAGGTGTAATAGTCACTGTACTGCTGAAAACAGTACTAAACAAGCTGCTTGAAGGATTTACCAACAGTGGTAGCTCAATTTGAGCTGGCCTAGATCCACCGCAAAAAACGAATATGCCAGAAATTTGGGGCTAACCAAAAAATATCTGGTACTAGAGTCTTGAATGCCCCTGGTTTTGAGGGAATTGTCAGGTTGATATTCAACGGGGCAAAATTTCATTTGAAATTAACATTTGAAAACAGTTATAGTTGAAGTTGGAGATTCACATACACTTTAGTCAAATACACTCACCTAAAGGATTATTAGGAACACCTGTTCAATTTCTCATGAATGCAATTATCTAATCAACCAATCAAATGGCAGTTGCTTCAATGCATTTAGGGGTGTGGTCCTGGTCAAGACAATCTCCTGAACTCCTAACTGAATGTCAGAATGGGAAAGAAAGGTGATTTAAGCAATTTTGAGCGTGGCATGGTTGTTGGTGCCAGACAGGCCGGTCTGAGTATTTCACAATCTGCTCAGTTACTGGGATATTCACGCACAACCATTTCTAGGGTTTACAAAGAATGGTGTGAAAAGGGAAAAACATCCAGTATGCGGCCGTCCTGTGGGCGAAAATGCCTTGTTGATGCTAGAGGTCAGAGGAGAATGGGCCCGACTGATTCAAGCTGATAGAAGAGCAACTTTGACTGAAATAATCACTCGTTACAACCGAGGTATGCAGCCAAGCATTTGTGAAGCCACAACACGCACAACCTTGAGGCGGATGGGCTACAACAGCAGAAGACCCCACCGGGTACCACTCATCTCCACTACAAATAGCAAAAAGAGGCTACAATTTGCATGAGCTCGCCAAAATTGGACAGTTGAAGACTGGAAGAATGTTGCCTGGTCTGATGTTGAGACATTCAGATGGTAGAGTCAGAATTTGGAGTAAACAGAATGAGAACATGGATCCATCATACCTTGTTATCACTGTGCAGGCTGGTGGTGGTGGTGTAATGGTGTGGGGGATGTTTTCTTGGCACACTTTAGGCCCCTTAGTGCCAATTGGGCATCGTTTAAATGCCACGGCCTACCTGAGCATTGTTTCTGACCATGTCCATCCCTTTATGACCACCATGTACCCATCCTCTGATGGCTACTTCCAGCAGGATAATGCACCATGTCACAAAGCTCGAATCATTTCAAATTGGTTTCTTGAACATGACAACTGAAATGGCCCCCACAGTCACCAGATCTCAACCCAATAGAGTATATTTCAGGAAGGCGTTCCGGAGGCATCCGAAACAGATGCCCAAGCCACCTCAGCTGACCCCTCTCGATGTGGAGGAGCAGCGGCTCTACTCTGAGCTCCTCCCGGGTGACCGAGCTTCTCACCCTATCTCTAAGGGATCGCCCAGCCACCCTGCGGAGAAAGCTCATTTCGGCCGCCTGTATCCGGGATCTTGTTCTTTCGGTCATGACCCAAAGCTCATGACCATAGGTGAGAGTAGGAACGTAGATTGACCGGTAAATCGAGAGCTTCGCCTTGCGGCTCAGCTCTTTCTTCACCACGACAGACCAATACATCGACCGCATTACTGCAGAAGCTGCACCGATCCGTCTGTCAATCTCCCGTTCCATCCTTCCCTCACTCGTGAACAGGACCCCTAGATACTTAAACTCCTCCACTTGAGGCAGGCACTCTCCACCAACCTGAGGTGGGCAAGCCACCCTTTTCCGACTGAGGACCATGGCCTCGGATTTGGAGGTACTGATTTTCATCCCCACCGCTTCACACTCGGCTGCAAACCGTCCAAGTGCATGCTGAAGGTCCTGGCTTGAAGGGGCCAACACGACAACATCATCCGCAAAGAACAGAGATGAAATCGTGTGGTCCCCAAACCTGACACCCTCCGGCCCCTGGCTGCGCCTAGAAATTCTGTCCATAAAAATTACGAACAGAACCGGTGACAAAGGGCAGCCCTGCCGGAGTCCAACATGCACAGGGAACAAGTCTGACTTACTGCCGGCAATGCGGACCAAGTTCCGCCCTGGAGGTGCATCCCACAAATCTCCATCAACTGCAAGATGCTATCCTATCAATATGGGCCAACATTTCTAAAGAATGCTTTCAGCACCTTGTTGAATCAATGCCACGTAGAATTAAGGCAGTTCTGAAGGCGAAAGGGGGTCAAACACAGTATTAGTATGGTGTTCCTAATAATCCTTTAGGTGAGTGTATATTTAAACTCAGTTGTTCACAATTCCTGACATTTATTACTGGTAAGAATTCTCTATCTTAGGTCGGTTAGGATCATCACTTTATTTTAAGAAGGTGAAATGTCAGAATAATAATAGAGTAAATTATTTATTTCAGCTTTTATGTCTTTCAACACATTCCCAGTGGGTCAAAAGTTTACATACACTCAATTAGTATTTGGTACCATTGACTTTAACTTGTTTAATTTTGGTCAAATGTTTTGGGTAGCCTTCCACAATTTCTCTTGACAGAACGGGTGTAA
Organism: Esox lucius; assembly: GCF_011004845.1. Classification (NCBI taxonomy): domain Eukaryota; kingdom Metazoa; phylum Chordata; class Actinopteri; order Esociformes; family Esocidae; genus Esox; species Esox lucius. The sequence continues at coordinate 21,033,144 of NC_047588.1, forward strand.
ATGAGTCAGGTTTGTTCTTTGGCTTGCAAGCCTCAACCTTTTTCCTCCAAACATAATGATGGTCATTATGGCTAAACAGTTCAATATTTGTTCCATCAGACCAGAGGACATTTCTCCAAAATGTACGATCTGTGTCCCCATGTGCAGTTGCAAACAGTTGTCTGGCTTTTTTTAGAGCAGTTGGGAGCAGTGGCTTCTTCCTTGCTGAGTGGCCTTTCAGATTATGTCGATATAGGACTCGTTTACTCCTATATATATTTTATATTTAGTACCTGTTTCCGCCAGCATCTTCACATGGTCCTTTGCTGTTGTTCTGGGATTGATTTGCACTTTCTACACCAAAGCACGTTCATCTCTAAGAGGCGGAACGCATCTCCTTCCTGTGGGGTATGACGGCTGCGTGGTCCCATGGTGTTTATACTTGCATACTATTGTTTGTTCAGATAAACGCGCTACCTTCAGGCATTTGGAAATTGCTCCCAAGGATGAACAAGACCTTTGGAGGTCTTGGCTGATTTCTTTTGGATTTTCCCATGATGTCAAGCAAAGATGAACAGAGTTTGAAGGTGCAAACAATTGTTGGAAAAACTACTTATGACATGCACAAAATAGATATCCTACCCGACTTCATGTTACCGGTCAATCTACGTTCCTACTCTCACCTATGGTCATGAGCTTTGGGTCATGACCGAAAGGACAAGATCCAGGATACAGGTGGCCGAAATGAGCTTTCTCCGCAGGGTGGCTGGGCGATCCCTTAGAGATAGGGTGAGAAGCTCGGTCACCCGGGGGGAGCTCAGAGTAGAGCCGCTGCTCCTCCACATCGAGAGGGGTCAGCTGAGGTGGCTTGGGCATCTGTTTCGGATGCTTCCGGAACGTCTTCCTGGGAAGGTGTTCCGGTCCTGTCCCACCGGGAGGAGACCCCGGGGAAGACTTAGGACACGCTGGAGGGACTATGTCTCCTGGCTGGCCTGGGAATGCCTCTGTGTCCCCCCGGAAGAGCTGGAGGAAGTGTCTAGGGAGAGGGATGTCTGGGCATCTCTGCTTAGACTGCTGCCCCCGCGACCCGGTCCCGGATAAGCGGAAGATGATGATGATGATGACTTCATGTTATGAATGTTCCTCACGGAAGCCCTGCTGTAAACACGTTATCCCTCCACCTTTTCTGTTTAGTAATAGTCAAACTCCTGCACTCAATCAGTTTAACGGGGTATGTTTTAAATTCTTCATGAATTACAGTATGCCAATATAGATATATAGATTTTCAGTTTTCTTTCAAAAACAAGGATATTTCTAAGTGACCCCAAACTTTTGAACAGTAGTGTATACAGAGCAGCAATGAGCACTCGACTACACAACAGCTTGGTTCAGTAAGGTCAAAGTAATAAAAAAAAAAACTGCGATACACATCACTCACCAAAGTTTTGTCACAATATGCTACTTTATATGCCTGGGCTTCCTGGTCTTTAAATAAAAAAATTATATCGAGATGTCTGCTTCTTTTGCAAGCAAACCGTAGCGCAGCTAAAATGGTGTTACGAAACACACGCAGCGAGAGCTATCGTTTTCCTTGTGCACGCTTTTTTTCAATATTGCTCAGGGTTTTATCTTGTGTCTACCATCAAAACTCCTCTGCAAATAGTTACATACTGTAATCTTGTAAAGTTGAAAAAGGTCAAATCATGCACTACACAAAATGCAACACAGTACACACAGGTTCCATAGCAGCGCAGTTTCATTAATCTTTTTATTTTGCCAGTAACTGAACAAAGTATCAGTTTGGTAATTTGTGTGAATTAATTGTCTAATGTCTCATGTAGCTTAACGTTGCATACATTTATTCATAAAGGTCATTTTCCCATGTATTTAAAATGTTTATCACATCTGAATATCCTACAAAGAAATCAATAACATTCCATGCATGCATACTTTACTGCAAAGGTTAGCCCCTAATCTCCCAAAGAACAATATAACCATTGGCTATAATAAAATATGAAGAATATGATTTGCTAATTGTTTTCATAGCCTGCCTTAAGAGATCTAAATACTATGGCAGAAGAGTAGGAAAAATACAAGCCACAAGAATGGTTTGGTATTTGCATACTGTATGACTTCACAACGAAAATAAAGCAGAGGCAGTTTCCAAAGACAGTGGCAGTTTCCAGAGACAAGTTTTTTTAAATGTGAAATATTTACGATGTTCCACAGAATATATATTTAACCAAACATTTCTAAATGACTGGTTTCCTTGCCAAGTAAGAAGTCTATGAAAAAAGTATGCCTCCACACTTTTCTGGGCCAATTCTTCCATGTGTAAATGTTTTAGTATATGTGGCAAAAATCCCAATAATATCCTACAACATATTGATGACTTTGTGTGTCAAAAGCAATGTTAGATAGAAGTGTTTTGAATAATGTGCAATATGTGCAAGTCTCATGATAATCTGTTTGACATTGTTAATTTATCTTTTGTAATTTCATACAGGCCCTGGCTATTCTCTAGTGTTTGATTTGTATTTACTTGCTGTAATTGTATTTAATTGTATAATTTCACACACATAGCTTGCATTTGATAATTTTGTTTAGGGTTGTAACAACGGAGAGGTATGATATTTAAAATATGTTTCAATGCCTGGAAGAGCCAAGAGTCTTCAAAGGTTTATGGATGACTGGGAGTATGAAACAAGGATGCATTTGGTGCATCCTAAACTAACCCTAATCCTGACCTCAAACAAACGCTATTCCTAGCCCTTACCTTAACCTAGGAAACTATAAGAACTTTTTCTATAAGTGTTTTACTTCACCTGATTTTACTAATTTACTCATTCTATTATACAAAGATAGAAAAAAATCAAGCAGACAGACAACGTCCTTGACTCCTTGTACCCACATCTGACTCCAGACTCTGCCAAAAAAAATGTCTATCTCTGTCCCAATGTCTCTTTCTCTCGCTCATTGTCTCATCACAGTAATTGTCAGCATTCATTATTAACTTGTTTCAGAAGATGAATGAATATGAATGAATCACATCAGGCCCCATTAACACTCCACTTCAATTATGGAGGAGGAGACAGGACCTGATTATAGGACTCATCAGGCCTCAGACTGCTGTGAAATATTGATGAGACATGTTCAGAAATACATAGTGTCCTCCGTAATAATTGGGACAGTTAAACATTTACATTTTTCTTTTGCTCTGTACTCAAAAAGTTTTGATTTGAAAGGAATGTGAATATCTACCCATGGTTCTAGGCTTTTATATGCCTTTAGTGTCTGTTTGTTTCCACTGACATGAGGAACAAATAGGTGTCATTGAAGCCATTATGAGCCAAAACAAATATATTGGTAACAACAATCTATTCCTTAACTTCATAGTGATTGTTTGACTTCTTTAAATCTAAATATTTGAATGCTTGTGAGCTTTGGGGGGACTGAGCAGACAGGCTACCAGGCTCCACTCCAGCTCTAATCACAAAACAAGCAAATATCTTCCTTCCCCATAGCTAACCAATACCAGACTTTCAGTTAGCTACCTATTGCATGTTTATGAAAAGAAAAATACAAAAAAAATACAAAATTAAATCTAGTGCAGTCTACTGAAGGAAACATTTTCTTTTATTTTTTACCTAGTTAAAACATTGCACTGACAGATTATTCTGATAAGCCTCTCTCTTTAAGCCAGTGGAAACAGCTTGATACTTGTCCTTACCATACAAAAGAAATTAAGATAATACATTGGCATTACGCATTTTAAAAGTATCATCAGTTCAATTACTTGACTACCCTACTTGTGGAGAGAAAACCAAAATGATCTTTGTTATAATAAAAACCTGGGCTGGAGTGTGTGTATGTATTCATCCTGCTAAACAAAACTTTTTAGTTGCAAAATAGAGTTTCCATTGGATAAATGAATGTAGGACCCTGTCCCTTCAATTCAATTTCATGAAAGGTTTTGCAACTACAACATAAGCAAGATGAAAACACCCATGGCAACTTAACCAATGCCAGAAGCCTGTATGTAAACATTTGGTTGTAAAGAAAACATTAAAAAAATTGAAAGCAAACCATTTAATTAATAAATGTATTTTGCCACTATGTTATATTTGACTGGATAAATAGATTTGTTTTGTTAATGTGGCCAAAAGTCTGTGATGTATTAAAGGGGAGACAACAATGATGAGTCTTTATCTCCTCTCATTTCAATTATCGAAGATCAGGTCTAAAGGAATCTCTACTGCATATATGGGTGAAAATCCAATGAAGTTGCTGATTGAGAGCACACATTTACAGAAGTTGTTAAACATTCGTTGAAAATGCATGCACCAAACGCTAACGTTTGGAATATTTTGGGCAAAGTTGAAAAGAGGCTATGAGTATGCAACTCCAGGAGAACATACAGGGCATTCAGGATTATGCGAGATTAACATCTCTGAAAAACCAGATGCCTCATTTATCAATAGTGTAGACAGTGGATGAATATACATTGTTCAGCCATACCATTATGACCACCTGCCTAATATTGTGTAGGTCCCCCTTTTGCCTCCAAAACAGCCCTGATCGTCGAGGCATGGACTCAACTAGACCTCTGAAGGTGTGCTGTGGTATCTGGCACCACGACGTTAGCAACAGATCCTTTAAGTCATGTACATTGCGAGGTGGGGCCTCCATGGATCGGACTTGTTTGTCCAGCACATCACACAGATGCTTGATTGGATTGAGATCTGGGGAATTCGGAGTCAACACTTTGAACTTGTTGTTGTGTTCCTCAAACCATTCCTGAACCATTCTTGCTTTCTGGCAGGGCAAATAATCCTGCAGAAAGAGGCCAATGCCATCAGGGAATACCATTGCTATGAAAGGGTGCACATGGTCTGCAACAATGCTTAGGTAGGTGGTACGTGTCAAAGTAACATCCACATGAATGGCAGGACCTAAGGTTTCCCAGTAGAACATAACCATTTTTGCAAGCAGATATTATATTCAAGCAAATTTTCTGTGGGCCAAGAAAAGGTAAGGTTGTGGGGCTGGCTTTTGTTATCATGAACCACATCGTACAATATTTTTAAGGTTGCTAAGTGCCAAGTTTTGTCTATTGTGATTCTAATAACTCTCACAATTCTGTATTATGGCTTGCAATTTCGATTCTATGATTTTAATGCGATTCAATGTCCCAAATATCACTCTGCTGCTGTGGAAGAGCCTCTCACAGCCATCTGATCAGGCAAACTTACATTTAAACGCTACACAGATATCACTCTGGTCAGGCTGAGATTCAAACCATTTGGGATGGGGGTTTCCAATAGGTGTTGAGAAAAGTAAAGCTTGAATGTGATTGAATCAACATCTAACTAATCAAACCATTAATGTACATGACACAGTACCAAAGCCCCATTATTAACAACAACAACAACCCGTACTGTACACTGAGCAACAACAATCAAACAAGTAGATCAGTAGGTTTAGCTGATTAACAAGCCTGAAAATAAGTCTTTGCCACGAACATATACTCATCAAAGGCACCTTAGCGAGTACCAAGATAATACTCAAAAAAACTAAAACAACAAATGTAAACAAAGTTAACAAACACTAATAGCATGTGGTTTAACATTGTTAAAACATTCCTGAAAAAACAATTCAGGTTGGTAATCTTCATCACCTAGACCACACCCATAATTCATTATTAGTGCACCGATTGTCCCAGTTTAAATGGTAACTGGCTCCAAAAAAGCCTACAAAACCTGACCAGATGAATGTGGAAAATTTGTGGGATCAGGCGGCTTTCGCAAGGCTAGTGGAACACCACAGAGCCATAAGAAAAATGTGTTCTGATCAGTCCTGAAAAGGTCTTAGTTTTAAAGAAAAAAAAAATGGTGCAGATATTACAATCTGTGCCCGAAATGATTGCAATATGAATAACAAGTAAAATGTAAATCAATATTTTCTCCAGATTTTCGTTTTAATTTTTATGCTTGGACAAGCAAGCAGCATGAATCCTTACAAGTTGGAAGGAATGCCTGCACAAGGAGTCACTAGAGTGCTAAAGGCAGCATCATTCTATAAATAACCCCCTTACTCTGGATGGGACCCCTGGGCTAATCCGTGACCAGGATTCAAACTTTGCAAAGAATTCATTGATTTAACAATTTTGAAGCAATGTAATACATGTTAGAGGTTTTCGCAAGAGTGATAAACATTTTCTCCTATATTACAAAAACAGGCTCATCCCCCCTTTAGTTAAAAAAAAATACAATGACGAGTCCTGAAACTTGCATCACAAATATCTAAGGGCACCTCCAAACCACTAACTCTAATATTAAACCTTACTCTTAAGGTGGAGTTTTCATCTTTCCTTGTGGAGAGACGGTTTTCAATCCGTACTACGTAAATAAATCTTGAATACACACACATAGATGACTTACCAGGAATATCCTCTCAAGCTGATCCTGTATATCCTTCATCCCAGGGAACGCTGCCACTCCTTGGATCATCTCAATGAAGATACACCCAACACCCCTGGAGACAGCAAACACAGTATGAAATCTCCCAATTCATCAGCAGTCTGCATTCAAACTTCTCTATGAAGAACATTTCATCTTTATTTTATTTTCAGTGTAGTACTCAAATATGTTTTTGGATATTAGAAATTCACAACCAGTACATTGAATCGCTAATAATTAACTGTGGTGGTATATAATCCTTTATGTATACATGGATATATGATGGATATCATAATTTCCTAGAGCAGTGCCCAAATAGGGTGTACAATATTTTCCTTGCCCTTACGCATATACAGCTGCATAAAAAAAAAAAAACAATTGTGGAAAAGTTCATTTTTTTCTATAATTCAAATCAAAAAGGGACACCTTCATATATTCTAGATTAATTACACAAAGTGAAACATTTCAGGCCTTTTTTGTTTCAATTTCGATGATTATGGCTTACAGCTCATAGATATAAAAATTCCAGTATCTCAAAATATACAAAAATATAAAAATTTACAATACAGAAATGTCAACCTGAGAACAGCTCTAATCAGCTTATTAACTCCCTGAGCCTTGAATCTCTCAGTCTGGTTCAGTACACACAACAACAATCATGGGGAAGACTGCTGACTTGACAGTTGTCCAGAAGACACTCATTGAAACCCCCCACGAGGAGGGTGTTAGAAATCAGCGGCTATGTATAGTGGTCAAATAATGTAGAACCCGTATCAAATCAAGGGAGAAGTTCGCTCAAGTTTATTGGAAAATTGCAGCACAGATGTCATTCGTTGAATGTTCCATTATCTTCTCAATGTACAGCTAGCCTATACATTAAGGGCGTTTCTACCGAGCACAGATCATGTTTCTAGAAGTTTACCCCCCAGGCCAGATGGTCACTGTAAACTTTCCTGTGGTTATCCACGCGCAACCTATAGAGAGATAATCTAAACAGAGATGTTTCTGTTGTTCTCATTATCTAAGCACATTCATTTCCAATAAAACGGACATAATGTAATTGTTAATACTCAGATTCCACAAGTGTAAGCCACAGAATGTCATTGCTGAAAGGGCTGGCTGGTCACAGCGTGCTGTATCAAATCAAATGCACAGAAAGTTGACTGGAAGGGAAAAGTGTGGTAGGAAAAGATGCACAAGCAACAGGGGTAAGTGCAGACTTGAGAGGATTGGCAAGCAAAGACAATTCAAGAACTTGGGGGAGTTCACAAGGAGTGGACTGAGGCTGGAGACAGTGTATCAAGAGCCACCACACACAGACGTGTCCAGGAAATGGGCTACAAGTGTGGCATTCCTAGTGTTAAGCCACTCTTGAACCGGAGACAACGTCAGAAGCGTCTTACCTGGGTGAAGAACTGGATGGTTGCTCAGTGGTCCACAGTGGGGTATTGTCAAGAGGAAAATGAGATACCCAAGACCCAACAACACAGACAAGCTGAAGGCCACTATCAAAGCAACCAGGTCTTCCATAACACCTAATCACTGCCACAGGCTGAATTCGTGCAGAAGGAGCTTTGACCAAGTATTGAGTGCATAAATTAACATCCTTAGGAAAACTTTGCAAGTGTTTTGAGTTAATTAGCTTATTAGTGCTCTTCTCAGGTCGACATTTCTGTATTACACATTTTTTATTCTAACATTTTGAGAGACTGGATTTTTGATTTAAGCCATAATCATCAAGACTGAAACAAAAAAGGCTTGAAATGTTTCACTTTATATGTAATGAATCTAGAATATATAAATATATACGAACATAAGGCTCTGGAAAAAATTAAGGGACCACTTCAAATATGGCAGCCATTCCTTTCCAGTGTCTTTTAAATTCCAACACAGGCACACCTCGTTTTACTTAATGAGGTACTGATTAGGTGATTACCTGACCCAAATCTAATTTAACTGCTGTGGTCATCACTATCCTCTTGCAATAGGAACAGCTGGGTGGGAAAAACAGTGCAAGTTGTACCTCAAAGGTAATTTGAATGAAAACATTACTATTCAGCATGAAAAACGAGTTGAAAAGAAAAGCTTTGAGTGAGGAAAAGGGTTTGATTCTGGCTTTACTGGCAGAGTGATACAGTGAGCGTCAGGTTGCTTCCATCCTGAAAATGTCAAAGACAGTGGTTAATAAGAACAAGGTCAAGCAACAGACATTGGGGACAACAAAGCTATAGACTGGCAGAGGGCAAAACGACTGTCCACTGACCGAGATGACCGTCAACTAATTCGAATGTCACTCAACAACCGTAGGATGACATCAAGTGACCTACAGTAAGAATGGCAAACAGCAGCTGGGGTGAAGTGCACGGTGAGGACAGTTCAAACAGGCTCCTAGGGGCAGGGCTGAAGTCATACAAAGCTAGAAAAAAGCCCTACATCAATGAGAAGCAAAGAAGATCCAGGCTGAAGTTTGCAAAAAACCATAAGGATTGGACCGTAGAGGAATGGAGTAAGGTCATCTTCTCTGACAAGTCAAATTTTCAGCACCTGGTCGTCTAATGGTTAGACGGAGACATGGTGATGCCTACAAGCCACAGTGTCTAACACCAATCCTGACTGGATGGTCTTCTCTGTGGATACCTTCGGATAAGACCATAGTGTCTCTTGATCCCACTGTCAGTCCCTAGAAGGACATGAGCCCTTGGACCACGCCTCAGGGCTACCTGGCCTGAATGACTTGTAGCACCTTACCAAAGTCTTTGTGGTTGTGTTGCAGATCAAGTTGCTGCTTGATGATCCATGCTGCCACAGCCCTCACGACACCTGATTGTTCTTGTCCACCTGCTTATGCAACTGACTTGGAATCTGTTTAAAACTCTGGACCCAGCCCACAGGCATCTATTGACCTGCTTGCCCTCTGAACATTGCCGTGGCCCAAAAGGTCCTGTAATTCTTATAATCTTCACCTGGCACAGCCAGAAGAGGACTGGCCATTCCTCAGAGTCTGGTTCCTCTCTAGGTTTCTTCCTAAGTAACTATCCTACTAGGATTTTTTTCCTAACATCTGTGCATCAGATCTGTTGTTGTTCATTGTTAGTTTGTGTTGAAACCTCAACTGTTAGCAACCACGTCAAAGTACTACATGACAGTACAATTCTAGTCATTCTAGATAGTCAGCTAGCCAGTGGCGGCAAACTAACGTGCACAAGTGCTGTTGTCTCTGTTACCACGGTAACCACCTTTCAGAGTCAGCTGAAATATCTGATATATTTTTCATTAGACTCCGATCACAAGATTGGAAATTAAGCTGGAATAAACCATGTTACTCGTCAATAGAAATAATTGTATTACTTTGGAATTATTACACAGCATACCTGTTTGTTTTGTATTTTATGGTGTGAAGAGTTGCATGTTTGCTACTGTATCAAAATGTTTACTTGATTCCCTGCCTAGAAAAAGTTTGTGCATTTAAGGAACAGCGAATTTGAACAAATTACTCCTCAGTAAATTATTCCACATCCAAAGACCACCAACGATATAAGAAATTTGTTTTACACAGTGATGACAGTTAAATTACATTCAGAAGATGGAGAAGATGTCAACAAGTGAATACAAGCGGTTTGTGCTAATAGTTCATATCTTGCCCCCCACATAGAAAGTCCCACCACAGCAACAAAAAATCTTGGAGGACAATCGTACATACCATATACTTTTTGTGTGATAAATGTCAGTTGCAAATTTTACATTTTCCTTTTTTCCAAGAACTCCTCTTAAGACCGCTTGTGGCTTGTGCAGTTAAGCCAGTGAACTCAAAAATAAAATGTAAATGGTACCTTTTTTCTGCAGTTCAAAACAATCCATTGTTCTGCCACTAACATGACACATCGCCATCTTTTGGCAATTTTTGCAGAGTAGCGATCTACAGTGTAAAGAATGTTTTTAACCACTACCTTCCCACCTCCAATCACACATCCCTCTTTGTCTATCTATCTGTCTGTTTGCCTGTCTCTCCGGCTGGTTGGTCTGACCGACAGTTGGATGGGGAAATCACTGAGGTGATAACAGCCATAAAAATAGCAAGAGGAAGAATCCATTTTCTGTTCAACCCCATGCTTTCTTTTTGTCACATCTAAATCCAAATGTGATGAATATGGGGAGACGTACTGTTACACCAACCATCACAAAGCACAGTAGGGTAATTGTGGGTGCTGCATGTTAATGGAACACAACTTTTAAAGTGCCTTTGTAGGTTTTTCCATACTCGGCTCCTGTTTTAGTTAAGTGGAAAAGTGCCCTGTAGATTTATGCACTTGCTCTACTGCCCCTTTAACCCCCTGCCGCTTCCACCCCCCTGCAAGACTAATTACCTACAGTGAGGTGCAGCTGAGGTCCATGGAATGGGGAATCCCTGAGGACTGCCTGTCCAGTGATTAGCATTGTTATGGATAATTTCACAGCCTGGATGGCGGCTCTGGGAGAAACCTGTCCATATCCCGACTCAAGACCCTGTCCGTCTGTCTGTCTCCATAGGCAATATTCTTCCTGTTGTGGAGACTAATCTGGCAAAAGGTCAAAGGTCAAAGGCAGTACCCACCACATGTCCAGGCAGGTGGAGTAGTCTGTGGATCCCAGGAGAACATCAGGGGGACGATACCACAGGGTCACCACCTCATTAGAGTAGGTGTGGCTGGGTACTGACTTTGCCCGCGCCAGGCCTGAAAATAGAGCAAACACAAAACATAAAAACGCCTGTTTCAGAGTGCGTCCATACAAGTCAGAATCTCTGTAATAATAGGATGTAAAAACTCAAATCCACTGTCAGAAACTCATATGCACTGGAAGAAACACACAATCAGAAACAAACAAGAAAAGGAACCAGACAAGCCTAGTCCAGCCAGCCTGCAATTAAACGTGATAAACATGGTTACCAAGTGCACTTTCATTCATGAATTACATTTATGCAATAACTATCAATATAGGTGACGATAACTCGCTTTGTCATCATGTGAAAAGATGAGTGAATCGTGAAACCCCGACTATTTTACTGGCCAAGGGGTTTTGATCAAGCCTATATTGTGGTAAAATATTTTAAATCCACCAGAAGTAGTCGCAATATAAACAGTTTTATTTTAGACTTACTATAACATAGCTACGGAAGGTTGTAGCCAGCGAAATATTTGTCTATCCTGACCCAAAAAGCATGCACAAATGCATACTTTGAAAATCCACCAGAAATAGTCGCAACATAACCGCAAACAGTATTATTTTAGGCTTACCACAACATGGGTTATACCAAGCCAAGGTCAGGTAGACCAAGAAAGATTTCAGCCAAAATTGCCAGAAGAATTATTCGGGACACAAAGAAAAACCCACAGGTAACCTCAGGAGAAATACAGTAAATATGTTCTGTGGGTGTGTGAGCTCTAAAGGCACAGGGAATCTTGTGAAAATGTATGGCAAGATAACTGCAGCATATTATCACAAAATACTGGCAGACAATGTGCATTCTTCTGCATGAAAGCTGCGCATGGGAAGCTCTTGGACTTTCCAACACGACAATGACCCTAAGCACAAGGCCGAGTTGACCCTCCAGTGGTTACAGCAGAAAAAGGTGAAGGTTCTGGAGTGGCCATCACAGTCTCCTGACCTTAATATCATCGAGCCACTCTGTGGAGATCTCAAACGTGCGGTTCATGCAAGACGACCAAAGACTTTGCATGACCAGGAGACATTTTGCCAAGATGAATCGGCAGCTATACCACCTACAAGGATTTGGGGCCGCACAGACAAATATTACAAAAGACTGCACGCTGTCATTGATGCTAAATAGGGCAATAGTTTTAAGAACTAAGGGTATGCAGACTTTTGAGCACAACTATATAGGAAAATCCAAATTTCATCAGGAGCTACAACATCCCATTTCCATGCACTACATCTAACACCAATGACAACATTCCCTAAGCAGCAGACAAAACAACACTAAGTGAGTGCAGTGTGCACGTGTGTGTGTGCGTGCATGCTTATGTGGGTAGTGGGACAATATAGCCAGCTGGTTTTAATGGGTCTGGTGGCATTTAGCTAGATGTCCTCCCAAGTGGTGAGGTCGGTTCATTAAAACATAGAGTGACTTCCTGCCACTGGTGTCAGCCTTTGTGAATGTGTTTAGTATGTTAGTTATCAGCAGTGCTAGAAGGGTGGATTATTTTCAGTAGTGATTAAAACGGTTTCTAAATTGTTTCAGAGAATTAATGAAAGTAATTATCCTGGGGGAAAAAGCAAGTCTGTGTCGTTGATGGTTAGCTTGATGGGCTGTGCAGACGTCCATGGGGAACACATATGTTGTTATACCACCACAGTGTGCTCAATATGAATGGTCTTGCATATATTAAGCAACATGATAAGAAGGAGAACTGCATCAGATTTGCTTCTGAGGAAAATATTTCTTGAAACTGACAGGGTCCACCAGAGGTTGTGGCGATGAGGCATTGGGTTAATCACAAACTGCATCAAGTTTCGGGAGAAAAATAGTGCAAAGAGTGTTTTGCAAATCCTTGACTGGGATGTACACCCATTGTGGTGTGAATACGCCCCCTCCTGCATACACATCGCACCAATGCCCCCAAGAGAAGAAGATAGCAGGTTCCAGAACATTCCGGGGGCAGCCAGTAAGGCTAACTCCTCCCTCACACATCATGACCTCATCAGGGCAAGTACAAATAGGCCCAAGAGACCCTCTGGCCCAGGGCAGAAGGAGAAGCAGACGATGCAAAAGGGAAAACAAAGAGCCACAATGCAACGCCGGACTATGCTGCCCTTTTCTGCTTCAGCGACACAACTGCAGCAGAGGAGAGAAAGAAAATCTGGAAATGACGGGTAGAGACGATCTAGTTTTCGACCACCCGCACCCATTCCACTGAAAACAGTATTGTGAGTTTGCCCCAGAAACGACACAGCGGGCCATGGAGAGCAGTTTGCCTTTTGACTGTTCCACTCACTTTCTCATAGGTTTCTGTTAATAAAACACCCTCCAGGGCCCGGAACACTGTCATGTGTCATTCCCTATGTCCCTCCCTGTTACATTAGGTAAATGCTCAATGGTCAGTAGTGACTCTTGTTTTAGGTAGTAGTCTGAAATATATTGCATTGAGAGGACATTGTCCATATTGCATGTACTTGCCAAAGGATTTTTATTAACTGTTATAGCATCACTATCTGGCCAATCTGTATCATTTTGGAAATGCTGAGCCTGTGCTGTAAGACATATTAAGTGACCTCTGCATGTAAGCAGGACAATAGAATAACAAGGAATACTGTACTTTAAAATGGATCGACAGGACAGTAAAACCAGAAACCAGGCAAGCCTAGTTCAGCCGGCCCACAACAGAAAGTGTTGCCACCTCAAGATTCAAACCCGGGTCACCCAAGTGAAATGCTGCGTCGTTAACCACTACACCACAGAGCTGTACATTTACCAGCTGTCTATACTGACACCCAGCATCTGTATTTCCTGAACAAATGCTCATTTGCCACGGGCCGTTTTAACAGTTAATTGGCCATTCGTGAAACTAACGTTTCTTACTACGTTTACCTCCACCACAAATAGCGTCTACGCATATCGTTTGCCACTGGCCATTTTACACGGTCGTCAAAAAGGGGAAGTATGTAAGGTAAGTGAGGGAGGATAGGCATATAGAGAAGTAGAAATGGAGGGGAGAATAGAACATAAAAATATAGCGTGAACCCAAAATTGTTTTTGCACTCAAGGAACTAGGTGATTGAATTCCCCATCTTCTGTTCCTTTGGAGTAGTCACAACAGTTACAGCACAAAACAGAATTATGGATACATTTGTCTCTTTTGAAAAAAAAATGTGTGCCCTGTGGCCATGACATTCTACATCAGAGAATACCTGACACCCACTGAGAGAGGCTTCGGCTGAAAAGGCCTGACCCCTGGGCTTTACACACATGCGCTAACACACACAGACCATCACACTACAAACACTGACACCAGACACACTTGGCTTTAAAAGGACACTTTCACTCTATGCCAGGCTGGCATTCCCTTCCAGGTTGTCCTGGATGAAGGTCACACACCCACACGTGTATGTATACACACATTTGCACACATGCTCTCACACACACACACACAGGCAAACTCATATACACACAGTAGCCCCGGGTGTGAAGGTCAGTGGTAAATTATACATTATACTGTGTCCCCACGGCAACGCCGGTGCTCAGAAAAAACAGAAGGCAAGAGATGGGTAGGAACAGAAGAGGGAGATGAAGAAGAATACAACCCGAGAGGAGACTGAAATAGACTCCATTATCCCCTGTAGGACAAACAACCAAGCCATTTTCTGAAGTTCTCGCTAAAGATATAGGACTTCAGCAACATGTGAAACTTCTCTTACTCATCCTATTCCAGGTTCTCCACCTGATCATGCACAGGTTTCTGGTGGCCAAGATAGATTGCATGCCCTTGGCAGGTAATTCATGACTTTGATAGAATTTGGGTACTGTGTAACATCTGTGTGTGTGTGTAGACAAGATGAATACTGGTATTGCTTTATTGTCTGGGTGCAGGATATTAACATTTCTACTCACTGTTGATCCTCAAGATGGTATCAAAGACAGGTGTATTTTAATGACACAGCAATCGTTGCTTGTGTCTGTTTATATTTGCCCAAGACATCATACACACATATGCACACAGATACACAGACATTAACAAACACATTTGACTAGCCCGGTTAACACAATAGTCCTAACACAATTTGTAACAAACACATACACAAGAAGAGAACCACATAGCTGCTTCCTAATACACCCTTAACAAAGAAAACATCAATCAATACTTCTGTCTGATGAATGAATCAACGAGCACATCAACAAAATAATGAAAAAAATTAATTGCATCATCAAACCACATTTGCATACAGATGGTCCGTTGCAGCAGTAAGGGCAGGAGTTCCATTTTCTGATTAAACACTGAGACTCCGATTTTCACTTGTGTGGCAAACTAAAATCATTAAACAAACCATAAAACACCACATTTTACAGTTTTTCCTCAGCATAAAAAAATAAATAAACATTTACCTGATAATATTGCAAAGATACAGTGGGGAGAACAAGTATTTGATACAATGCCGATTTAGTAGGTTTTCCTACTTACAAAGCATGTAGAGGTCTGTAATTTTTATCATAGGTACGCTTCAACTGTGAGAAAAACAAAAATCCAGAAAATCACATTGTGTGATCTATAAATAATTAATTTGCATTTTATTGCATGACATAAGTATTTGATCACATACCAACCAGTTAGAATTCCGGCTCTCACAGACCTGTTCGTTTTTCTTTAAGAAGCCCTCCTGTTCTCCACTCATTACCTGTATTAACTGCACCTGTTTGAACTCGTTACCTGTATAAAAGACACCTGTCCACACACTCAATCAAACAGACTCCAACCTCTCCACAATGGCCAAGACCAGAGAGCTGTGTAAGGACATCAGGGATAAAATTGCAGACCTGCACAAGGCTGGGATGGGCTACAGGACAACAGGCAAGCAGCTTGGTGAGAAGGCAACTGTTGGCGCAATTATTAGAAAATGGAAGAAGTTCAAGATGACGGTCAATCTCCCTCGGTCAGGGGCTCCATGCAAGATCTCACCTTGTGGGGCATCAATGATCATGAGGAAGGTGAGGGATCAGACCAGAACTACACGGCAGGACCTGGTCAATGACCTCAAGATAGCTGGGACCACAGTTTCAAAGAACTCCATTAGTAACACACAACGCCGTCATGGATTAAAATCCTGCAGCGCACGCAAGGTCCCCCTGCTCAAGCCAGCGCATGTCCAGGCCCGTGGCTCTGTAAGAAGCATCTCAAGGTCCTGGAGTGGCCTAGCCAGTCTCCAGACCTGAACCAAATAGAAAATCTTTGGAGGGAGCTGGAAGTCCGTATTGCCCAGCGACAGCCCCGAAACCTGAAGGATCTGTATGGATGAATGGGCCAAAATCCCTGGTACTTATGTCATGCAATAAAACGCAAATGAATTACTTAAAAATTATACAATGTATGACCTCTACATACTTTGTAAGTAGGAAAACCTGCAATATCGGCAGTGTATCAAATACTTGTTCTCCCCACTGTAACTATATACAGAATATATTCATATCAATCTGATTAATTGAAGAGGGCAATTCAACATAAAGTAGCTGTTTATTTATTTATTTAATTTTTAATGTATTCGGTTTGTGTGAACCATGAATAGCACCCCGTACCGTATGGTTATGAATACGTGTACCGTTGCAGCCCTAGTAAATATGTGCTGCGGTTGAAGGTCTGATGCAATAGCTGACCCATATGGAAAATAAATATATTTTTGCAAAGCAAAATGTATGTAAAATATATGATGAATATATGTCAAATACATTAATCTTTATTCAAAATAAATTTAAGGTATCAAATTGTATTTTACCTTTTACTCTGAAATGTATTTATAAATGTATAAATACATTTAACTTAATTCAAAATACATTTCAGGTTTCAAAATGTATTTCACCTTTTGTTCTGAAATGTATTTAAAAATGTATACACACATTTATCTTTATTCAAAATAAATTTCAGCTATCAAAATATATTTCAGCTTTTATTCCGAAATGTATTTAAAAATGTATAAATACATTTCAGGTTTGTCCATATGTATTTCACCCTCAACAATGCTCTCATTACAATTGTAATGTATTATAGAAAATATATTACAAAATTCCCGGGCTGAAGTCACAGAGGTAGTCAAGAAACTCCTCGGTGGCAAGGCACCGGGGGTGGATGAGATCCTCCCTGAGTACCTCAAGTCTCTGGATGTTGTGGGGCTGTCTTGGTTGACATGCCTGTGCAACATCGTGTGGCGGTCGGGGACAGTGCCTCTGGGATGGCCGACCGGGGTGGTGGTCCCTCTTTTTAAGAAGGGGGACCGGAGGGTGTGTTCCAACTACAAGGGGATCACACTTCTCAGCCTCCCCGGCAAAGTCTATGCCAGGGTACTGGAGAGGACAATAAGGCCGATAGTAGAACCTCGGATTCAGGAGGAACAGTGTGGTTTTCGTCCGGGCCGTGGAACACTGGACCAGCTCTATACCCCCTACGGGGTGCTGGAGGGTTCATGGGAGTTTTCCCAACCAGTCCACAACCAGTCCGGATGATGTTGTCGTGTTGGCCCCTTCAAACCAGGACCTTCAGCATGCACTGGGACGGTTTGAAGCCGAGTGTGAAGCGGTGGGGATGAGAATCAGTACCTCCAAATCCGAGGCCATGGTCCTCAGTCAGAAAAGGGTGGCTTGCCCACTTCAGGTTGCTGGAGAGTGCCTGCCTCAAGTGGAGGAGTTTAAGTATCTAGGGGTCTTGTTCACGAGTGAGGGAAGGATGGAACGGGAGATTGACAGACGGATCAGTGCAGTTTCTGCAGTAATGCAGTCGATGTATCAGTCTGTCGTGGTGAAGAAAGAGCTGAGCCCCAAGGTGAAGCTCTCGATTTACCGGTCAATCTACGTTCCTACTCTCACCTATGGGTGAAAAGGACAAGATCCCGGATACAGGCGGCCGAAATTAGCTTTCTCCGCAGGGTGGCTGGGCGATCCCTTAGAGATAGGGTAAGAAGCTCGGTCACCCGGGAGGAGCTCAGAGTAGAGCCGCTGCTCCTCCACATCAAGAGGGGTCAGCTGAGGTGGCTTGGGCATCTGTTTCGGATTCCTCCAGAACGCCTTCCTGGGAAGGTGTTCCGGTCCCGTCCCACCAGGAGGAGACCCCGGGGAAGACCTAGGACACGCTGGAGGGACTACATCTCCCGGCTGGCCTGGGAACACCTTGGTGTCACCCTGGAAGAGCTGGAGGAAGTGTCTGGGGAGAGGGAAGTCTGGGCATCTCTGCTTAGACTGCTGCCCCCGCGACCCGGCCCCGGATGAAGCGGAAGAAGATGTAGGAATGTAGGATATTACAAAATGTATTTTGAAGCCCATACCATTTATTTTTATTTTATTATTTTATTATTTGATATAGTACAAGTTACACTGAACAAAATTATGTTGTCTAATCAGCATCTTGATATGCCACACCTGTGAAGTGGATGGATTATCTCGGCAAGGAGAAGTTCTCACTAACACATATTTAGACAGTTTTGTGAACAATATTTGAGAGAAATAGACCTTTTGTGTACACAGAGAAAGTCTTAGATCTTTGAGTTTGGCTCATGATAAATGGGGGCAAAAACAAAAGTGTTGCGTTTATAATTTTGTTTCAGTGTAAATAGAGATCAACCAGACCAGTTTAGCACAAGGCCAGAGTTTCTCCATTTGAATACTTAAATAGCTGGGTGGTGTTAAAGCCTAAGAGGGTGTGAACTATGATGAATGGGTGTAAACAGACCAGCTATCTGGCAAGTGTGAATCTTCTCAAGCCTCTTTTCTCAGAACTAAGTAGAGCAGATTATCAACTTTTAAAGCAGCATATCTTTCCTACAACTTTATCAAACAGTACTGTGTTATATACCATTACAAAGCTCTGAATGCGGACCTTTATAAAATAAAATAAAAAAGCCAACCTCAAGTCTTACAATAGGACCCCGTTTAGGAATTCTGTCACAAATGTCTAGAATTATTGGATTTAGTGGATTAGTGGATTGTTTGTGCTCTGTTACGCATCCACACAATGTACGCACAGCACAAATGCACAAAAATGCAGGACACACACCCACAAATAAACAGAAAACAAACACACACACATGCTATAAAGTCTGTCTGTGTGTAGTTAGCAGGACACAAGGGAAGCCCAAGTGCCTCATACTGATTTCTCTAACGTTCAGACCAGATTCCTTCATTGCCATTGCCACATGGCTGCATTCTCCACAGATCATTATCCACAACAGCTGTCTTCAAACTCTATCACCATACACACCAATCCCAATGCTCTGAGTGGCTTTAATCCTTAGGAGAGCAAGGAAACCATTCCTAGCACACACACGCATGCACGTTCACATACAAACACACACACAGTGTCTGTAAAGGGAGGGACAGGAGATGTGTGAGTAGTGTGCAGTGTCAGTCTTTTGGAAGATACTTGTGCGTACATAGCTTTTATGGCACCTAGAGGACATTTTCTCTTGCTGTTTCACAACCATCTTAACACAGAACACAGTCCTGTCATAGTCATATAAACCCACAGTAGACTGCATCTGTTTTCAAGGTGAGGCCTCAATACACTAAGCGGTAATGACATGATAGTGGAGGATATGTTTACGGTGATGCTCGTACACACAGCTGGATATGTTTTTTGTGATACTCAAAACATCTGTTGAGTGTAGAAACACACACGTTTCAACTGCATTCTTTAATGAGAAGCTCCCTCATTATAGTTAAGTGTGTGTGTGTGCTAAATTCCAGCACAATGCTCCAAGTCTCATGTATCATCAAAATGAAGAAGCAACTGCCGTTGACCAGATCTACTCTCTCCCCTTCAGGAAAATAAGCTTGTCACAATTCTCTGTGTGAATGTGTTTGTTTCTTTCTGTGTTTGGAGGCTACAGATATACTTTTTCGAATGTATTTGTTTTTCCAGGTGAGGGAAACGCCTATACTTGACTTCAAACCAGCCACAAGGGGCCTTGGCGAGAACAGTTGTATTTAAATAGACTGATTTAACAACAACAGCGTTGCTAGGGTGTTGTTGTTGTTAGAGATGGTGGTTTGGCAGTTAAGATGCCAACTCTGATTCAAAGGCTATGAGTTCAAATCCTTTCATTTTGTTTTGTTTTAAGCTTTTCCCAAACCCTAATTCTCATTTTAACCAGTCAGAATGAATACCTATCCCCTGATCTTCCAGCAGGGGGATCTCCATTGACAATTCATGCATTTATTGTTAAGTTAAAATGTATTTATGATTACCCTTTCGGTGTGTGTATTGTGTGTGTGTGTGACAGGTGATTATAGTCACACAAACATACACCCAAAGCTTCAGTTTGTTGGCTAATCTTTGATCTGTCCTATAGAATAACCACCTAAGCTTTTCCTAACTTTTGTGTGAGCTTCATTGGGACACAAAACATCATAAAGGGACGGTTTTGCTGACACAGATTAAGCCTAGTTCTGGACAAAAAAATCCAAATCAATAGAGAATCTCTATTGAGTTAGATTTTTCCTGACTAGGCTTAATCTGTGTCTGTGAAACCGTCCCAAAAAGACGAGACCAGCTGCTGGTTATGAATTGAAAAAAAATCAACCACCTGGGCCACAGAACACAGGCTAAAAGCCAATCAACATTTTCCTCCTTGCTCGCCTCATCTCCCCTCTCACAGAAATCCTCAAAGCCCCCAATCCCCTCACAACAACCTCCCCTTATCCCCTTGCCCACTATCTCTCCAACTTGACTCCTCCATCTCTTCTTATCTCCTGTTCCTGTTTGGCCCCTGGTCTTCAACTGTCGAGCCAGGGAACAACAACACACGGTTTGTTTTTCTCTCTTTGTGGGGACCTGAAATGCCAAAATCCATGTGCGCTATTCCTCAGCCCTAAACCTAACTCTTACCTTAAATTTCAGTAACCCAACCTTTATGCCTACATTTTACCTGGCCCTAACGACTAACCCTTACCCTGAACCTACTAGTAATGCCTTAACCTAAAATTCACCCAAACACAATGCCTCCTGTAATTTTTAATCTAAGTCGAACTGATAACCTGGAAAAGGTTCTCCTATTGGGGACCTGCCAAAAAACCTAAAAACTTCTGCAGTCCAATTTGTCAGGTTTTACTATCTTTGTGGGAGCCCAGATAGATCTGGATCACAAACATACACACACACACACACACACACACACACCTTGCTGCCTCCAGCTCCCGCATTAAGTAAGATTCCACAAGGGGCTGACTTTGTGAGTGAGTGTGTGTTTGTACACTCCAGTGTAGTTTGTTTGTACCCACAGCAGGATTTTGAAGGGATTATTCCATTCTTCAACATTGTCCATTCGTTATTTATTTACTAATTCCATTGCTATAATCATTCAACTCCATAATGTGGAGGGCTTTACATTATAGATGAAGGTGTCCCCATCTGCGTGGCTAGGGGGGTGGATTGAGAGACATGTGAAGGGATGGATAAAAGGATGAAGAAAATGAAGGATAATGTACTCTGTGTAAGCCAGTCTTTGTCTGGTATGTGGTGCGAGTTTGAGCCGAAGGCCTCTGGAAACCTGTCACACCATGTGGGTAATATTTACAGAGCTGGGCACCATGAAAGGAGACGGACCATATGGTGCTACTGCTTCAGGAAAGGTTTGATATAAACACACGCACAAACCAAACACACAAACACGTGAGTGAAATGGAGAGAGTGAGAGAGAGACAGAGAAAAAGGCATAGGAAATTAGAATGATAAGTACAGACAAAAAATAATGGTACTCAGACAGATAAATTAGCAAAGCCACCTACCAAAGTCAGCCAGTTTGAGTTCTCCAGTGTCAGAGATGAGCAGGTTCTGAGGCTTGAGATCACGGTGCAGTATATACCTCTGGTGGATGTAGGACAAACCTCTTAGCAACTGGAACAGGAACAACTGGATGGAAAGAGAGATTGAGTGTTTATCCCTCATAATTTGATTACATTTTCAATTAATTTATCATGAAAAATAAAATAATAACTGAAAGCCAATGGTTAATGATTCCACAATGTATCTGCATGTATGTCTCCAGTGGATTTTCCAGTCACCCACTACTTTCTAAATAGTCATTTATTTCTTCAAATGCATCTGTTTTACGTCCTGCTGTTTATACATGCTGGTATCTACATCCTTCTTATTCTCCATATTTCCAGATGATTCACACCTTGCTCAGAAACAAAAGTAAAAATAAGTCATAGGAAAGGTTTTCCAGCCCATAGACATGTGTCAGAACAAGTGTCAGAATAAGTAGTAGGTACTGTTAATTTATATTCAGGCAAAACACAAAAATACAAGCACAGGGATATTAACTACCAAAAATGTATTAACATCAGACTATTAACTCAATAACATACGCACAAACACACAGGTTTTACTATCAAGGTGAAGGCTGACAAATTAGTACCATTAAAAATAACTATTTTACCTAAACCCTAACCCCAAATGTAACCTAACCTTATCCTTAAATACCTAACCACTAAGCCTAACATTAATCCAACCTAACCTGTAGTGCCAAAAGTGAACACTGAACATAAAGGGGCTTTCACACCAACAAGGGCAAACAGCAATGTGGCCACATTTTACCAGGGATTTCAAGTCTTGTGCACGTTTCCCCATCTCCACTCGCACTAGCTAATTTTGAAACGGACTCGTCATTGACACCTACAGTGTCAACCCTGAAACTTTTATGCCTATTCTGGGTATGTGGGCAACAGAAGTTCAAATTTCCCCTGTTGGTACCAATTCTGCCAAGTGGAGTCCACATAACACTTAATGCACACGTTTGATAGATCCAAAGAATGCGAAACACACAGAATGCTCTGAAATTGTCTCGGCAACACAATAATGCAAGGCTAGCGCAGCACTCCATTAGAAAGGAATGAACTTCCCATGTACCAGAGCACAGTGACGCTGCAGGGGACTGGTACAAATACAGTGCAATCAACAGACTCGGACCACAGACCAGATATTTCATTGACGTATATGATCACATACATATACAGTTGTGCTCAAAAGTTTGCATACCCTTGGAGAATTGGTAATATTTGTAAAATTTTTAAAGAAAACATGAGTGAGCAGGCAAAACGCATGTCTTGTATTTCTTATGGGATATTCAACTGTAGGTTATAACAGAATGGTACAATCATAAAACAAAACAAGGCAACTTAGAAAGAAATGAACCGACCCCTGTACAAAAGTCTGCACACCCATAGTTCTTAATAGTTAGTTCTTAATACCCCCTTTAGCATCAATGACACCATGCAGTCTTTTGTAATAGTTGTCTATGAGGCCACGGATTCTTGCAGGCGGTATGCATTTTTATAAAGTTCCATTACCTTGTTACGCAGGTCTTTTGACAGTTCTTTTCTGCTCCCCATGGCTCAGTATCTAGCCTGCTCAGTTAATCCACGTGAGAGCTAACAAAAACTCAATGAATATTTATACACAGACACTAATTGTAATTTAAAAAGCCACAGGTGTGGGAAATTAACCTTTAATTGCCATGTTAACCTGTGTGTGTCACCTGTCTATAACAAGGCCATTCAAGGGTAAACATTTGATCCGGGCCATTTGGGTGATTTCTGTTATCATTATGATATATAAAGGAGCCAAACAACTATGTGATAATAAATGGCTTTCTCTATGATCACTCTCCTTAAATAAAAGACAGTTTTTAAATAATCAGTCACATTTTCTAAATCAATGCCAAAATTTCAATTTCTGCCAGGGTATGCAAACTTATGAGCACAACTGTATTATGTATATCACTCAGAGACATAGATTTTTGGGGGGATTCAAGATGCTCTGCCTGCCACTGGTGAAAAATAAATCTTTCACTAAAACATGGTGTTATAAACGGCGGTTGCGTCTTGTTGTGAATCCACCTTAAGCCTAATGATAGCCCTAATTCTAACCCTAAACTTAAACCCAAGTCAGATAACGCTTATGGTTAAATTAAAGAATGGCCAAATGTCATCACTTTGTATGATTTTCAGTCCTAACTCGGATACTAAAATTAAAACACACATGCACAAACACACACACACATACCACAATGTCAGTTCTAGCCAATCAATCGATAATTACCCATTATAATTTTTTTTCAGCTTGGACTATTGACCATTGATGAAATAGATAAATGCCATCACATTGACAATCTGATCTCAAGCATCAATAACAAATAGTGGCTGCTTCACTGGAAGGCTTAAGAGGAAATCAATACCCAATACAAATGTCCACAGTATTCTATTTATTTTCTCTTGACTTTCAATGACTACACTATGCACCTGAATAATACAAATAAATTGGTGATTGCAGAATGCAAGAATGGAAATGAAAAGACAATATGTAAGTGTGAAATCTAAATACAGTGAATAAATGTCCCTTTCTTGAGTTTTTAGTTTAGGGTGGGAATCTGTATAAGGACCTAGAGCTACTGACAATTGCTGGTGTAAACAAGAAACCAGGCAAGCCTAGTTCAGCCAGACCGCAATAGAAAGTATTGCCCTCTTGAGATTCGAACCCGGAAGCCCACGTGAAAGGCTGTGTTGCTAATGACTACACCACAGAACTCTGTGTTCGCTGCGTGTCAGTACCGCCTCTATCCTGAACAACTCCTCATTTGCCACTGGCCAGTTTAACAGCTTATTAGCCAGTAAAAGGCTTTTCCAGTATCTACTAACTTATTGGAATTGTCATAGGAATTGAGCAATTGCTAGCGAGACTGCCAAAGCAATTTGGCTGTTTGAACAGCTTATTAGCCAGTAATAGGCTTACTATTATCTACCAACTTCTTAGGAATAATCATAAGAACTGAACAATTGCTAGAGAGACTGAAGATGAACTTTTCCATGCCAGAAACAGTCGCAATATAACCATATAGAATTTCAGGTTTCGGTTTTAGCCAGCAAAGTTTTTGTCAATATGGAATAATTCACAACGTGTACTTTGATTCGTCTACGAGGAGATACAAACTCGGGACCTTTAGTTCACAAGTCCACTTCTCTAACCACTACGCTATTTAACAAGGCATAGTCAGTCAGTCAGTCACTCAGTAAGAGATAATTCGCTTTTCTTAGCTGGCTCCGCTTACGCGGTCCAGCAAAAACGCTTCATAAAATAAATTTGACAAATAATAAAAAGCCAGGTCCAACAGCTTACAATGTTTTAAATGGGCAAGCACGGTGCGCTGGAAATGTGCATGGTAATTACATCTTTACTCATGTAAGTCACAACAGACTTGTCAAAAGCCTTATTAAATTGGCTTTCAAAACAATCAAATTTACTCTCTCTGCTAACTAAACATCAAAACGTATCTGGAAAGTAACTATTATTGTCAGCTATAAAAAATATTGTGTCAAATTAGCATTGTTTGATTGAAAGGGAAGTTCAAGGGGAATAGTAATTAGAAAATAGATGCAAGGAAAAACAGATGTAAATTAAACCCAAATGCATTGGTTTTCTGTGCATGTCACAGGGATTATTATCCTTTTTAAAGAGATTAATTTACCCAGAATCCTTTTAAACACACCATGGGAATATAAGATAAAGATGAATATACAGATGCATATTCAATTTTGTATTGCTAGAATGTTTTCTTGCAGTTAATAATATACAACAATATATTAAATAATATTTTAGTAAGCAGAATCCTAAAACATGCAATACATATAGAATCCCTCTCACCAAGCTCAGCTAACAATGTACACAGAAAATAAAACCATAAACCACACTGTTTCATTCCAAATAAATTATTATAGATGTGAACTGCCAAGAGTTTCTCTTCCACAACATTCATATAAAATTAATGAATAATATTAAGCATAAATCATACCAAAGTTCTCCTCCAACTATGTTCACCTAAAGGAATGCATAGTCTTGAACCATTAATTGACAAGAGTGGGATGAAGGAGAGAACGGAATAGATGTAAGGAAGGACAGAGTTTAAGCTGCATTGCCGTAAAGTCAATAGCTGCCAGCAGCCCGCTCCCCAGAATATCAATAGTATAACCTAACCTCCCACATCCCCCTCCTCACCCCAACGACCCTTCCAGGGGCTTCCACCACACAGTCTATGGCAGAAAAGGAATTAGGGGATGGGCAGAGAGGAAAAAGGGAATTGAAGGAGAGGAATTAGGAAACAGGGATTTTACATACTATGGAGAGAGATAGAGAAAACTTTGCCTTGTAAGGGTAAAGATATTACCATAAAGGAAACAGGATCAAAACACATTGACTAATTGGCAATGCACTGCAGTAATTGGTAAACAACAAACCTGTGAAAAGCTAGTAACTGTGGGTCGGGGAGTTAAAAACATAATGCATCATTAATTGTGCTTTGTTCAAATTGCTTTGTGTATGTATGTGTATGTGTTTCTGACAGGGACAGAAAAATCATCAAACTCTGGTTAATCAGAAAAAGTTGACTAAAGGAAACATTGTTTTGGTTCCCATTTAGCAAAAGACAATTTTTCCGCCCAATTGTTTGGTTTAGGGTAAAAATTACAATTGGTGTTAGGGTTAGAACTACAGTAGGGCCAATGCATTACCAGTTAAGGTTAGGATTAGGCATTGGGATAGTTCAAATGCAGGCATAAATATTTGATTATTGAGATTGAGGTTGGGTTTAGGTTTAGAGCTGTTGTAAATGATAAACCATATTAAACTCTTATTCATACAGAGAGTCATATACAATGTTGTATAAAAAAACAGAATGGTGCTCTCTTCTTGCATATACTAAGTCCTAACCTACATTTAAATACAAAGCACAGAGGTGAGTTTTAAACTAGAACCAGCAATAAACACATCTATACAACTTCAGGTGGTTTGAGATAATATCCCCACAGTGTAAAACAGATATTATGGTGACCTGAATATTTTTCATCCAACTACCAGATGTTAATAAGGCTTTAGCCCTAAATTAAGATGATGACACATGGTCAGAGTTGGTGTTTACGTCAGTCACTGATGATATAAACTACCCAGCTACTACTTCAAGCAAGACATGCTGCTTCCATAAACACATTCGAGTTGCGTAGTAGAAATTGGCAAAGGCCGTCATATTTTGGAATTGCTGTTTCACAATTTGTTTCTGCGGTATTGTTATCAGCAGGTTTCCCTTTCGAGCACCAACACAACATTACTTCCCAAACCTAATGATACTCATCTTCAGCATCTTAGTTCCCAGGTTTAGGTATCATATGTTTTGCTGTGTATCCTTAGGTTTCCTACGTATTATTTTCCGAAAATATACCGTATGTGAATTGACTTCCCCAGTCAGGTTTGTTGACTGGCGATTTGTGGATGGTGCCAAATCAATTGATTGGTGATTTGTGTGTAGGACACAGGTTATTATAACATATTATACTGTTTATTATAACATCAAATTGATCAGAAATAAGGTGTAGACATTGTTAATGTTGTACATTTCTATTGTAACTGGAAACAATCTACATAGGCATTCAGAGGCCCATTATCTGCAACCATCAGTCCAGTGTTCCAATGGCATTCTGTATTAAATTTTAATTAATGTATTTTAATTTAAATCAATTTAAAAGGCTAACTGATCATTAAATAACTCTTTGTGATTATGTTAGCACTGCTGAAAACTGTTGTGCTGATTAAAGAAACAATGCAACTGGCTTTTACACTAGTTCAGAATCGTCAGCAAGAGTATGTGGATTTGATTACAGGTTCAAAATGGCAAGAAACAAAACACTTTCTTCTGAAACTCTTCAGTCTATTCGTGTTCTGAGAATGAAGGCTACTCCATGAGAAAGGAAGGCTACTCCATGAGAAAGGAAGGCTACTCCATGAGAAAGGAAGGCTACTCCATGCAAGAAATGACCAAGAAACTGAAGATTACATACATCGATGTGTAGTACTCCCTTCACAGAACAGCACAAACTGGCTTTAACCAGAATACAAAGAGCAGTGGGAGACCCCGTTGCAAGAGGACAAATACGTTAGTTTGTCTAATTTTAGAAACAGACACCTCACAGGTCGTGAACTGGCAACTTCAATAAGTAGTACCTTCAAACAACAGTCTCAATGTCAAAAGTGAATAGGTGACTCCAGGATGCTGGCCTTATAGGCAGAGTCTTCCTCTGACTGGTGTCTGTGTTCTTTTGCCAGGAAGTGCCTCAAATTGCACCCTCTTCCCAATACTGCAGTAATGTGACCAGAGTGTGGAACAAATGGAATAGCCTGCCATTTGGGATGTTGCCACATGTCTCCACACAGTCACTTTGGTTTCATTTTCAGCTGCCAGGTCAAAAATGAAAATGTTTTCTGAAGCCCTTCTGGCCAAGTCTACATTGCTGGCCCTCTCCATCTACCTTACTTATACTTTCAGACAGAAGAAAGTCCACTTGGATAAAAAAAAATGTATAATGCAATGTACACATGAGAACAGTTTTAAGACTTTACAAAAATAGGTATTTCATACACAATTAATTTTATATTATACTCAATATAGGTATTTTAACTTGTCGTGTCAATAATATTGAATTAAATGAATTAATGGAAACCATCCTTACCTTCACATTGTCTGGATGCAGCCCTCCTGGGTGCCTGTCCATATACTGGCAGAGGTCTGTGTGCTGTTATTAAGAAGAAGATGACCCAAAATTACATTATGTTGAAATAATTGGAATGTAAATGTATGTGACAAAATTAGCTTTGCAGCAGGGCTGTTCTAAAAAGAGGTTTTCCTTGACATAGTACTGATAAGACTTTTGATGCTGGTATCAACACAGTCCTATTATATTCATGACAATAACCGGTTGGGTTGAGAATGAAGAAATCAGCCAATTCAAAAAACGTAATGTTTTCCCCTTGCTATTCAAAGCATGTTAAAATATCAGAGCCAGACTGCAGACACCAATATAATCATTGGATTGCACCAAGCATCACATAGAACATTTCTTTTAGACCCCCAGTCTGTCTCCCCTGTCTCTAGATGAATGATATCCGGTTTATATGAAATCAACAGAGGAAACCTTTGGTACAAAGCTTTTAATGTGATTGTCTGGAGGGATGAGAGATGTAGCAACACTTGGACATGAGAAATGACCCTGAGCTGTAATACTCTTTTATTCTAACAGCATACCAGGGTACCACACATGTACACAGACACCAGCACATGAACGGAAACCGTGGCTCCTGGTGATATGTGCATATATTATATTTGCGTAAACGCTACTTCTTATGCAATCTTTTTCACAAATAATTCAAATATAACACTCAAACCAGTCAACGTCATGCCTGTCCATCTTTCTCAAAACCTCTCTTTCTTTGTCCTCTCTCTCCCTCCATTCCTCACTGTCCCGTATCTTTAAAACTCTTCTGTCCTTTGTCTCTCTGATTCTGTCTTTTCCACTTTCCCTCAATCTCTATCTGTCCTCTGTCTCTCTCAGTCACTTTCTGTCAAACACTCGCTGTCCTGTGTCTTACTCTCTCCGTTTTACTCTCTCTCTCCATCTCTTGCTCGCCACCCTGTTCTCCTCCATATCTTTAATCGCCCCCACTGTCTCTCTCTACCCCCCTCTCCATTCTTCCTCATCTCCTCTCTCCGTCTGGCTCACTCCCCGTCAATCATCATTAACTGCTAGACAAGAAAATGAATTGATTTAGCTTGGTGCGGAGCCTTCTGTATATAAAAGAGGCACGTCTGGAATTATAGGCATGAACACAGCAGAATGGAACAGCATGAAACTAGCTGTGCTGCAATTAAGGTCCAAGGAAATTGACAACAAACAGATCCAATGTTGCATATTACATTTCTGTCATATATATGCTATCCGCTTTGTCTGTTCAACGTTC
Organism: Esox lucius; assembly: GCF_011004845.1. Taxonomy (NCBI): domain Eukaryota; kingdom Metazoa; phylum Chordata; class Actinopteri; order Esociformes; family Esocidae; genus Esox; species Esox lucius. Next base: position 21,063,106 of record NC_047588.1, read on the forward strand.
ACAGTGAGAGAAGGAAGGTCCATCATAACAAAGGCTATGGGGAGACATACTTGTCAAACATATCCATACATACAGTATCTACTTGATGCATATCAGAATCTGTACAATACCAGCTGGCTCTTGTTTCGTTGCACCAGGCAACATACCACACAGCATGTATTAAAGAAAACTTGGAAGAATTATTATTTATAATGCTGAGTAAGGTTCTTTTAAAACAGGCAGATCTTGCTTTGCATATCAAGATCAGAAAGCTTGACCTATTTACATATATCCCTGATGAATTAATGCTGAGCAGAGAGCTGCTGCTCAAGGTCTGAAGAGATTGGTATTCTGGCTGGTAATGCACGTGCACACTGTATCTTTCAGTAGCAGACAGGCCACCCCACTTTACTCCACGGTAGAGAAAGGGAAGTCCTGCCATTATTGCTATTCAAAGTATGTGTGAGTGAGTGTATGTGTGCGATTACCTGCATATGCCACCGAAACCTATATTAAAATCCTCCTATGAAATGTCTAACCATGTTCCTAGGTTTGGGCTTTATCACCAGGCATGAGCCTGCCACGCCACTAGTGGTTTGGCCACCATTCTATGTCAACTCCCTGTTTCTGTTCAAAGCCTCACAGAAACCAATTTGTTCCCTCAGATTTGTTCCAGAAATCAATGGGTTAAGCCATAGCCAGAACACACGTGGGTCAAGCAACATTTCACTGGCACTGAAACTCTCATTGGTTAGAGATTTTCCGATTGCTCATGACTTGTACAACAGCCCTAATGTTTACATCACCTAAATGTTAGTAATGGTGTTTCAGACTAAAGTATGTAGCAAATGAGTGCAGAGGACGCCCTGAGGGAAATTTCAATGCATGATCCCCCACAGATGATTTCTCATATGTAGGACTGCATACTGATCTAGTACTAATGCATATATTGCTCTAGCACCCATGCAGCGCAATACAACATATCCAGATGGCGCTCTGACTCAACATGAAGACCTGTTTAGAGCTAAACCCCATAACATGACGCATTAAAGTATCCATTATGTTCTGACACTTACCACATACTCAAAGACCAGCGTCAGGGTTTCCTTGGTGTGGATGATGTCATGGAGCAGTACAATGTTGGAGTGCTTCAGGCCTTTCAGAAGAGATGCTGGAAAAATAGGATACAATATCATTTTCTTGTTGTACAGTAGCAGTTACCCCCATCAAAACCACTATCAGTATTGCCATGTATTAATAGAGTACTGGATGGTAGTTATTCATAATAATAGCATATTAGTATATTAGTTGTACCATTTAGAATAATTACTAGAATATAACAAAATGATAGAATAGAATAGACTACAGTATGGAAAAGCCATAGCTAACAATACTGTCAGATGGAATCAAATAGGGATGATGAAATATAAGTTTGAATTCTTTCAGTGTGCCACCAACTTCTTGACAGAGTAAAGGCTTTGAGGGAGGGAGAGAGGGAGGGTGAGAGGGAGACAATGCCTTGGAGATGTACCATTACTCCCCTATTACTTGGGAGGCATTTGTACCTATTGTGTCAGCGAGGAGAAATGTGCATGAACAGAGCAATTAGTGCTAATAGCATCACTATAAACCCTTGTTGGAGGAGCCACTCTGCACAGCTTCGACTGCTGGCTTTTCATGTGCTTGAAAGATGTGATCAGAGACACTAAGGCTCCACCAAAGCCTGTCTGCTTCTCTCCCTCCACCAATTACTGTGGAGACGCAATCACGCGAGTCAGGTCAAACAAACAGTTGACAGAAATCTTATCCCGTTAAGAACTGAACAACACAGGGAATGGTTCAATTTCGAACAAAGAACAAAGGCGGCATAGTAAGCAACTTTTTTTTCTAAAGGGGAGTTTAGACAGTTGCATACATACACTACAAAGGATGAACAGTGGCACAAGTATATACACATATACACACACGGGTTGTCTCTCAGGGGTGTAGGTATTGCTTTCACCAGTGGCCTATAATTCTGTCCACGTTTCCACTTTGGGAGCATCTCAGCTCAGTAATTGTTGAATTAGTTCAATTTCAAAGTGATTTTCGGATCCACTCACTGGGGAAGTGAGGCATAGGGAGGCTGGGTGGGGTGAGTGGTTGCTAGCTCAGTTTATCTGATCAGGATCTCACAGATCAAACAGACAGAATCGTTTTCTCATCTAATTTTCTCATCTAAATGAAGCACAGCACCGCCACACCTCTACCAGTCTGTGTAGGTCAGTGTACCACAAGTTTCTCACACCCACACTCACAATCAAAGACTACTAGCCAGCCCAGCTCCAGTTAGCCAGAACACCATGCTATGAATAAGAATAAGGTGAGCACAGGATGGGATTTTGGTTTTCATAGGGGTAATAGCTTTCAGATCTCTAACTAACATCAAAGGCAGTTTTCCAAATTGGATTTGAGGTGGAATCAATGGTAAAAAATTAAGATTCACTTTCCCAAGTCCAGGCTTTAGATTGTGACTTTCCAAACAAAACATTTTCTAGTAGAATCTCTCTGACACCATCTAAAAGTCACCATAACACTAACTGAAACCCACTTAAACATATCTTCAATCTCTTAAGGTCCATTTAAAATGAACCTTAAGATCTTTATAATTCACCTGAGCCTGATCCTAATGTAACCCAACTAGGTAAGACGGAGACCCACCTTCTCTGATGGCGGTGAATGGTGTCCCCTCCTCCTCCTGCAAACGAATCACTTTCAGGGCCACCAGCTTGCCGTTCACCCTGGCAACAAGAAGAGATGGCACCCAAACATAATCCACCAGATGAACAAACAACCCAATATTAGACAGGAAGTGAATACGGTGAATAGGGAGAAGTCAAAGAAATGCAATTTAGGGCCACTGGAGTGAGACAGTACAAGACTTAATTAAATAAACCTCAGAATTAAATCCATTGTAGAGAAGAAAAACATACAAATAAATGTGAGATAATGCATCAAACATTTGCAGCAGGAATACATTTTCTATTACAATCTGGATCATTTCACTTCACTTCACAAACTGGAAAATAATAACTGTTTCTTATAATAACTATTTCCTATAATGACTATATATAATAATTATTATTATATTTACTAAAATATGATTTTGTATTTCCTCCCAAATTCATAAATTCGGGCATACAACGTCTTATCACAACAACTCACAGTGGGCTTGGGTAAGTCAAAGAGACTGGGGCATGTGTCTTTCGAGACATCAAATTGTGCTGCTTTTCATCACACTGCTTGTTCAAACATGAAGTCAGCAGGGAAAAGCATTGTTGGGGGGCAACGCTCCTCTTGCCAAAAAACTACAAATAGTTGTAGGTACCCAACCTGACACAAGGATTTGCTACAGTGCAGTATGACAAGGCAATCCTTAGCAGCCCTAATGGGACTCCCAGCCATGTTCTGTATGGCACTACCAAGGAATTACCCTGGGTCCATGGCAGTACAATTCAGTTCTGCTGCTTCGGCAGCAGCAAATAAGGATCCAAATAAATAAACAAGAATACTGGACTACTCTGGAGGCCAAAAACATAACTCTTGAATGATCCATATGAAAGTGATTTACTACAACAACAATATATGCTTGAAAAGTGCAGCTGTTGCAGTGCTAAACTAATGAACTAGTGAAAATAATTGAATCTAGAATATGCACAGTAATTGTTATTACTCTTTCCTTAATCTATACTTCTTTATGGCCCTGCTTTATAATACCATGTAATTGTGTACATACAGTGTTTGGACTCACTTGCTTTTCCCTTTGTATACTGTAGCGTATGAGCCTTCTCCCAGTTTCTCAAGCTTCTCATAAGAATCTGCCTTTCCGAACTTGGGGCTTGTGGGCTGAAACCATGAAAAAGAGAATACAATTCAGGAAGAGAGACAGCAATTACAATAGGTTAATGTGATATTGATGACGTGAGAGCCATAGCACCATGTCTGCTATTTAAAAAATTTCAAAGTCAATTATTGCGTTTGGGATAAGAGACAAGAACACCAGATCCACTCTTTAACACCAGATACAAGCACCTCTCTTGGCACACAGCCTGTAGATTAATGACAAGGACTGTATCAATTGTTTCTACCTTAGAAGATGGAAGCTATAGGTACCGCATTCGTATCTTCTCACAGTGAAAACAAAGTATGCTTTATGAATGATTCTGCATAGACGAAAACTTGGCTGGCTTTAACCTTCATTATCTACATTATAGTAAGCCTTAAATAAAACAGTTTACAGTTATATTGCGACTGTTTCTGGCATAGAAAAGTTCATCTTCAGTCTCGCTAGAAATTGCTCAATTCTCATGACTATTCCTAGGAAGTTAGTAGATACTAGTAAGCCTGTTACTGGCAAATAAGCTGTTAAAACAGCCAGTGGCAAAAGCCATACAGTTCATAGGCACTATTTGTAGTGGAGGTAAACTTAATAAGAAACGTTTGTTAGTTTTACACAATGCTCAATGGTGTCTAGCGACTGAAAAAACAAAAACGTGTAGTGCTGTGGTGTAGTGGAAGACTTGAGTTTTAATCTAGTGAGAACACTGACTTTTGTTTATATTAATTGCAGGCCGCAATAAAACTGTTTACGGTTATATTGCGTGTATTTCTTGTGGATTTTCAAAGTACGCACCCGGGCATGCTTTTTTGGGTCAGGATAGACAGAAACTTAGCTAGCTACAACATTCAGTGTAGGCCTAAACTAAAACTGTTTACGTTTATACAGTATAGTGACTATTTCTGGTAGATTCCACGATTCTCTCATCAATTCACTTGATGAAAAAGTAATCATCACCTTTATTGATAGTTATTTTGTATCAATGTAATTCACGAATTAAAGAAAAAAGTACATTGTTATGCCATGAAATCAAATAATTTTGACAGTGTAAAGTACAGTCTCACTAGAAATTGCTCAATTCTTATGACTATTCCAGTAAGTTAATGGATAAGCCAATTTCTGGCTAATACGCTGTTAAAAAGGCCAGTGGCAAAAGCCATAAAATTCAAAGACACTTGTGGTGGAGATAAAATTATTCAGAAACGTTAGTCAATTTAACACAATGCTTAATGGTGTCTAGCCAGTGAGTAAGTGTGTAGTGCTGTCGCATATTGGTTAAAAACAGTGCCTCTCATGCGGGAGACCCAGGTTCGAATCTGGTGAGGGCAACAGTATTTATTAATTTTAATTGCGGCCCTGCTGAACTAGGCTTGCCAGGTTCCTTTTCTGGTTCTGGCACACCTGTACTAGGGAAAATTGCCAGGGATCAGCAAATCATGGTCATATTCCTCTGGGGTAAATATTGGCGATTGCATTTTTATTAAAAACATTTTACAATTTCTGTACGATATATACAGTGTACTACCCAAACTGTTATAATATAGTCATAATACTTTCCATTAAACAATCATTTTTGGTTACATTTTATTTGGATAGTCAAGACCACCATGAGTAGATGCTCTACAGATATTAATACTATTAAACAACCTAAAAAAATGAAAAATAAATACTTGCTAAGGAGAAAGTTAGGTTAAGAGTAAGTGATAGGGTCAGGTTAAGATTAGGTTTATGATAAGGGTTAGTGTTAGTAGATAGTTAATTGAAATCAAATGTAATGAAATGTAATGTTATGTGAGTCTGTAAAGCACTACACAAATTAGGGGGCTACCTCATTTTCTATTTTGGGGGGCTATTAGAAACAATTCTGTGATTGAATGAAAAAGTATTCTTTGACATTTAGGCTAATAACTAGTCAATCAAATGCATTTTATAAGGCCCTATTTACATCAACAGTTGTCATATATTGATTACATACATATATCCGGCCTAAGCCCCAAGCGCAAAGAAAACATGATGATGATATTCATTTTCCTATCAATGTATTTCCCTAATATTTTATTTCTGTATTTATCTGTTTGTGTATTTCCTTGTTCTTAAACTAATGAGGGGGCGGGACTTTTACAGAGGTAGCAATGAAGCCCAGAGCGGCAGATACCAACTGTGAAGACGGCAGGTGTTGTTTTAGATCCTTGGCACGTCCCAATGTCGCGCATATGTAGGATACAGTTAGGTCCGGAAACATTTGGACACTGACACAATTTTCATTATTTTGGCTCTGTACGCCACCACAATAGATTTGAAATGAATCAACAGAGATGCAATTGAAGTGCAGAATTCCAACTTTAATTCAAAGGATTGGACAAAATGTATCATATGAAACCATTATCATACATAGTCCCCTTATTTCAGGGGCTCAAATCTAATTGGACAAATTAACACAATCATAAAAGAAATGTTAATTTGTAATACTTTGTCGAGAATCCTTTGCAGGCAATGACTGCTTTGGACATCACCAAACGCAGGGTTCCTCCTTTGTGATGCTTTGCCAGGCCTTTACTGTAGCTGTCTTCAGTTGTTGTTTGTTCGTGGGCCTTTCTGCCTTTAGTTTTGTCTTCAGCAAGTGAAATGCATGCTCGGTCGGGTTAAGATCAGGTGATTGACTCTGCCATTTCATAATATTCCAGTTAGGGCTGAGCCATTCTTACATTCACAAGGAAAATAATATAATATGTTACACCACAGGATGACACTAAGAGAGCTGGAAAAGCAAGCCTAATGATTGTCTGTTACTTGCACAGATGATTTTGGTGGATGCCAGTCTATTGAAAGTAATTTGCTTCCAGAAGGTTTCAAAATGATCTACAAGAATTACTCCAATGGATTATCAGCAGTCAGCCAGTTGTGAAATGCTAGGAGCCTGACACATTCAATGCTACAAGCCACGGGGCAAAGCGCAAAATATCCCCCAAAAAATAGGTCCTGGAAGCAAGTTAATCATAACTACAAATTCTGTTACTGTTCAGAGATTACCTTCATAATGTCATTTGATCCCATATTGGCAATGACTGAATCCATTTCCATGGATATGAGCAGGGTGTTTAAGAGCAGCACAGTAATATCTTTCACACACGCCCCAGGATAACATAGTTCTTGCCCCAGGAACTGGGATGTTGAATATTAAGTAAAATAATGGCTTATGTCATTGAAGATGATCCTACAATATATCCCTACTGTTCGCAGCTCCAACAGCCCCAGACATGTCTCCAAGGCCCTCCACCACTCTGCACCCTGACATGGGAGGCCTACACAAATGAAGATAAGGCCTAGGAAGAACTGGCTACTTGGCCAGCATAAGACGACATGGCGACAATGACATAGCTCCCACTTCAGTTCTGTAAACATCTGCAAGGAAAACATTTTTGCATTGAAATTCAGAAAAGTCCTATTTTTCCTGAACTAGCTCAAAGTGTGTGTGTGTGTGTATATATATCTCACTTCTGCTGCTCAGAAAGCGCTGACTGTTTTTTCCTGCCATGGGAAATGACTGCAGCCACTAAACCACAATCAAAACAAAAACTGGTACGATCCAAGGACAACAGAGAACAGATGTTCTGTCCTAAGGATAACCTTTAAGTGAATAATACATATTCGGTACCAAACGTCACCTTGTCCTAAAGAGATTTACAGAAGTATCAGAAATCTGAGGCGAGGTAAGCCAAAACAAGACACAGACCTTATTTGAAGTGAATGTAAAAATGCCCTATGAAAGAAATAAATGGTGGAATGACACAATGAGACACATTCATGTTTTCCCGCTAGGTTTTCTTGAGAATTATGACTTACTATATACAATGCTATTTCAGTCAATAGATTTGGACCTAATGACTTAATTGGAATTGATTTCCAATTTCTATTATAGACTGTAAACTCAGTCAAATCTTTTAAATGGTTGCATCAGCTACAACAGGCATCTTGCTTAATTGTTTACCATTTCCTTAATTACATTTATTTATTTTATACTACAATTTTAATCTAAGTTAACAACACTTGATCTGAAACAATTAGAGATTTGCCAGCAGTAAACTCGCAAGTGGAAACCACATAACAGGCCTTTTAGTGTGGAGTTTTGGATGCCACCTTTCCTTCATCTTCTTTATTGTGGCAAGGCCTTTTTCCAATTTGGTCACATGCAGTTAATCCACTGGGAATAGATTGAGTCAATGTATGTAGTAGTCCATGTCAGTAGAAAAGATAAGTGTACATTTTAAGATTTGTAAACAAAATGTTTTGTTTTCTGAAACAAGATATTTTTCCACAAACATGTTTAACTAAACAAGTAAGACCCTGCAAAACAATTGCTTTAATTTGCATTGCCATATTCATACACAAGAAAGAAGTCGGGCCTGTCATGATCCAAGTCTGATATAATCCCTAAAAAGACATCCCTCAACCACAGGAGCACTAAGGGTAATTTGTGCTGCCAGCAGCCTGGTGAGCAAATATAGAATCAGCACCAGTGTGTGAAGTGAAGTAGCTCTGTGTGTGAAGTGTGTGAAGTAGCTCTTCAGCGTAGTGTTAGCCTGATGGTTTGGGGTGGTTGTATGTGTGCGTGATAGATGTTAGGGTTAAAGGTCATATTCATTATTACCTTGATGCTGGGTGGAGACTCTATGTACTGCCCCAACTTCATTTCCCCACAAGTTACAGAACTGAAGGTTGGGGGGTAAAGGTGTAAGATTATGGAAGGCTACAGTTGATCCCTGCCACTCTCTCTCTCTTTGGGCAATTTCCAGGCAAAGTTCCACCTGGACCGTCCTTATCATGCATTTTTCAAACAAACGGATTCTATTTTGGGATCTCTCATCTACCCTTTTTGTTTTTATCTGCTCTGAGTATCAGGTGTTTGTCCTTGGCATTTAGGTACAGTGGGGAGAACAAGGATTTGATACACTGGTGATTTTGCAGGTTTTCCCACTTAAAAAGCATGTAGAGGTTCTGTTATTTTTATCATAGGTACAATTCAACTGTAAGAGACAGAATCTAAAACAGAAAATCATATTGTATGATTTTTAAATAATGAATTTGCATTTTATTGCATGACATAAGTATGTTATCACCTACCAACCAGTAAGAATTCCGTCTCTCACAGACATGTTTTTCTTTAAGAAGCCCTCCGGTTCTCCACTCATTACCTGTATTAACTGCACCTGTTTGAACTTGTTACCTGTATAAAAGACACCTGTCCACACACTCAATCAAACAGACTCGAACCTCTCCACAATGGCCAAGACCAGAGAGCTGTTTGAGGACATCAGGGATGGAATTGTAGACCTGCAAAAGGCTGGGATGGGCTACAGAACAATAGGCAAGCAGCTTGGTGAGAAGGCAACAAATGTTGGCACAATTATTAGAAAATAAGTTCAAGATGACGGTCAATCTCCCTCGGTCTGGGGCTCCATGCATGATCTCACCTCATGGGGCATCAATGATCATGAGGAAGGTGAGGGATCAGCCCAGAACTACATGGCAGGACCTGGTCAATGACATGAAGAGAGCTGGGACCACAGTTTCAAAGAAAACCATTAGTAACACACTACGGCATCATGGATTAAAACCCTGCAGGTCCCCCTGCTCAAGCCAGCGCATGTCCAGGCCCGTCTGAAGTTTGCCAATGACCATCTGGATTATCCAGAGGAGGAATGGGAGAATGTCATGTGGTCTGATGAGACAAAAATAGAGCTTTTTGGTCTAAACTCCACTCGCCGTGTTTGGAGGAAGAAGAAGGATGAGTACAACCCCAAGAACACCATCCCAACCGTGAAGAATGGAGGTGGAAACATCATTCTTTGGGGATGCTTTTCTGCAAAGGGGACAGGGCGAGTGCACCATATTGAGGGGAGGATGGATGTGACCATGTATCGCAAGATCTCCTTCCCTCAGTAAGAGCATTGAAGATGGGTCGTGGTTGGGTCTTCCAGCATGACAACGACCCGAAACACACAGCCAGGGCAACTAAGGAGGGGCTCCGTAAGAAGTCTCCAGACCTGAACCCAATAGAAATTATTTGGAAGGAGCTGAAAGTCTGTATTCCCCAGCGACCTGGTCGAGAACTACAGGAAACGTATGATCTCTGTAATTGCAAACAAAGGTTTCTGTACCAAATATTAAGTTCTGCTTTTCTGATGTATCAAATACTTTTGTCATGCAATAAAATGCAAATTAATTACTTAAAAATCATACAATGTGATTTTCTGGATTTTTGTTTTAGATTCCTTCACTCACAGTTGAAGAGTACCTATGATAAAAATGACAAAAAAAATGTTAATACTTTGTTTATTAAGAGACAACAACTTATGCAAGTATTATACAACAATACCGTACATTAAAATATATAGATCTCTTTTGCATAATAATAATACAAAAAATAATAATAATAAACATTTTAAAAAAGGCAGGTACTGGTCAATAACGATAACTTTCTACATGCTTTGTAAGTGGGAAAACCTGCAAAATCGCCAGTGTATCAAATACTTGTTCTCCCCACTGCAGATGCTTGTTACCAACAGTTTAGTCAGGCTTTTGGACCCTCTGGCCAAAAAACAGCAATCAATCAGTTGACTGCATGCCAGGAAAAGAAGACCCAAACCTACCAGTGGGACTGTGTCCCCTGAGGAATGTAGCTGTGAGCAGTGCACCAATGCATATTGTAACTAGAATTACTAGAAATCGCTTGGTAGAAGGCTTTAGCAACACTAAGGATGGGGCCATTTTGATACATTAGCCATATATTTTGGTATTCGGTGAACATTTTAAAAACAACCATGAACATTTGTAGTATTTTCTGGCAAATGTTTACTAAGGTTGTCTATACTTTTGGTGGGCAATATATATTGTGTGTACACATGCACAGACAGTGGACAAATTAAAGTAAAAACCTGAATAAATCTAAAGATCTAAGTGACTTTGAAAGAGGAATCATTATTGGGGCACAGATGGCACTAAATGGTTTGATGAGTATGAAAATGATGTGAATCCAATGCTATGGCCTACACAGTCAACCAGTTAAACACCTGTGGGATATTATTGACAGACTTGTTGTACAGCGCTCTCCACCACCACCCATAAAAAAAATCCTCCCAGTAGCTAATAGCTGTTTCTGTTGCGGGAGTTCGTATGACGCTGATTTGTGGGCTGTGGGCACATTCGTGCCACACTGCTTTAGAAAAAAAAAGTAGCACTGTGCCAATGTTATTACTGATTTGAGTAAAGCCTTTCGGCTTGCTAATGCTAAATTTTTTTAGACTTATCGAAAAATACAATAGACAATATAAAATGTTGTTGTGTAAACTTGCTGATATTGATAGCTTGTTATGCCGCCTTCTGAATTAGGGTGCACCCAAACATAAGTCGGTCAAGTATTTTATCCTCTTTCGTAATCCAAACAAGCCATTTGAATCTGTCAACCACTGCATCCTTATTAATAAATTCCAGAATATAGGGTTTGTCTAGACAACATAGATGACTATCTAGCCTTGTTAGAAAACGAATGAACGTAGGGTTTAATCATTGCCTGAAGGTAGGGAAGAGAAGATCTCCTTGTTGCTCCGAGGCAAGAAACATAGCCTGGAAGCGGATTCAAGCTTCCACTGGAAGCCATTGTAATGTGTGAAGAATCAGGGTGACATGGGACAACTTGGGATAGATTAACACCAGGCAGGCCGCTTCATTCTGAATAAATTGAAGCAGTTTGGTTGCATATGCAGGGAGCCCCAGAAAGAGTGAGTTGCAGTAATCCATATATGAGATGACAAGTGCCTGGACAAGAACCTGTGCTTCTTCCTGCGGTAAGCCAAGTCGTCCTCTACCAACGTTGTAAAGCATAAAATAGCAGGAGCATGTCACTGCCTTGATGTTATAGGATGTCACCTAGGGTCAAGCCAAGGTTCTTTGCACTCTGGAAGGAAGACACAGGGCAGTTGTCAACCATGATGGACAGGTCCTGGAGCAGACAGGCTTTACTGTGACAGAAGAGCAGTCCGTCTTTTCAAGGTTAAACTTCAGGTGGTGGGCTGACATCCAAGTGCAGATGTCTTCCACGCATGCAAATGCATGTTGTCATCTGGGTGTTGGAAGGAGAACGAGACAAAGTCGACTGGAGCAGATGACTGGAGTGGTGTGGGGGTGAGATTAGTTGTCAACAGCAGCTAGGAAATATAAGGTTGAGTGTGTTGCTTGCTTTGTGATTATGAGTTGATATAGAAAGGAGTCAAAAAATTGAAAATGAGAATTTGACACAAAGGCAGATGTTGGTTAAGTTCAAGTCACCCAGTAATATGAGTGGTGAGCCATTATCTGGGAATTAACTAATCGCAATGTCAAGCTCATTAAGGAAGTTGGAAGATTGATGACAACAACGTCGAGCTTGAATTGAAAGATCACACTGACAGCTTGGAATTTAAAAAAGGAAATGGGTAAATGCGCAAGAGGGAAGTTGAAGGAACAAGTAGCCCTGCGCTGCCACCGAAGCGACTAGATGCTCTTGGACTATGGGAAGACACATCATTATATCAAGAGAGAGCAAACAGAATAGCAGTATTTTCTTGGGAAATTCATGTTCTGTCATGGCCAGGAAGTCAAAAGCCTGGAGGGCAGCATAGGCCGAGATTAATTCGGCCTTGTTGACAGCAGATGAACAGTCCCAAACACTGCCGGATACAAGGAATTTCTCTATTCTATTCACATCTTGATCTATTCTATCCAGATGTATCTATTCCATTTCTCTTACTGCACTGCTCAAAGGGAAAACAATCATCACAGTATAACACCAAGTCAATTGAACTTCAGGAATATCAATCTGTCCATTTAGGAAGCATAAGGGATTGTGAATCAATGTTACCTGTTTTGTTGCAAATGAAAGTGACAACACTGGCGAGGCAACAGCAAGACAACTTGCCACAGACAATTGCTCTCGCCTTATCCTTCCAGACGGATTCTTCTCTAGTTTAATGTGTTGCTAGTGTCCATGTCACTACTGGTAGCATGAGGCAGTACCTGCAGCCTATTCAGGTTGCACAGGCAGTCCAGCTCCTCCAGGATGGCACATCCATACGTGCAGTTGCAAGAAGGTTTGCTGTGTCTCCCAGTACAGTCTCAAGAGCATAGATGAGATACCAGGAGACAGGCTGGACAGGGCCGTAGAAGGGCAAAATTATTTCAACATTTGGTAAAATAATTCAACATTAAATTAATAACCTATCCACCTTTCCTATTTTCTGTATTGCGCATGGCGCACCCCCCCACCCCCCCACCCCCCACCTCGACATGAGATGGTTTGGTCTTGTCCCCAAACTTGGTAGAAGTGAATTGTGAGTGAGGAATGCTGGTAGAGCATCAATGATGTCTTTGCTTTATTAAGAAAAATCTAGTTTCCTAAAACAAAAAGGAAGAAAAAGTCTGGCGAAAAGAAAGGACGACAGTATGTTACCCAGTTTTTCAAAAAGGAAGATGATTGGTGGAAATGAACCTGTTAGCTTAGTCTATAGTGAAATAGGCTAGTTTTGCTGCCTAACAAAGTAGTAATTAGTTATTTAATACATTCCCAAGAAATTCTGTGTTTACATTTCGTTCCTCTTTTAGCCAACATTAAATCAATGCAGGTAAAATCTTAGCAAGCTATTGATACTAAATCAGTTGTCTCTGCCCCTGCCTGGTGCCAGGCCCAAAAGATGCAGTTTCAGGCTCAGCAGCCCTGTCTGACCATCCCCATACCCCTGAACCAGCCCTAGTCCCAACAGAAGTAGGTGAGCAGCATTGTGTTGAATGACATGTCAGTTGTCATAATTGCATGGGTCTGTGGGATATTTATTGAAATAATTATGAAAATTATAATTTATGAAAAATTATTAGGAAAATTATAAGAATATTTGAATTCTAATCAATTAAAAAAAGAATTTTCAATGATAAGAATTCAAACATTCTAGAACATTCTATAGATGATAATGTGAATTATATTAAGTAAGTTATTCATTAGTGTTGAGATCTTCACAGTCAAGAGACAATACTTCTAGGATAATCTCATGCGGACAGATGAGACCAAATAAGATAATTTTGGTAAAGAAAAACCATCTCGATGTTAGCAGAAACTAAATGAAGCCTTCAAATTAAAGAAACATGAAGGAGGTTCAGTGATTTCTTTGTTGTTGTTAAGATACAGGGGCTGCATACTGGAATGTTGTGAGCCGTTACAGATCATTTTCTAATTGTGATATTTTAAAGCCTAACAAAATGACAATGGACCATTCGGATGCTGGAATAATCTGTTTAATAATATCAGGAAAAATTATGACAAAAAAGTCAATATTTGGTAAATTTGGCAACATGTCTTTCCAATGACATCCATTAGACAATTTAAAGTGATACATGTGCACAAGTGTGTGCATAGAAATCAAATGCTTGTTCAACTGACTATTTCAGAGAATTGGCGTGGTGTATTGTCAATGCAAAGTTTGGCTGTTGTTTCAGTGGCTGGCTTTGAACCATCGGATCTGCGCTCAGAACAACAGTGGATTCCTGTCCCGTTATGAAGGGTGGATTCCTGTCCCGTTATGAAGGGTGGATTCCTGTCCCGTTATGAAGGGTGGATTCCTGTCCCGTTATGAAGGGTGGATTCCTGTCCCGTTATGAAGGGTGGATTCCTGTCCCGTTATGAAGGGTGGATTCCTGTCCCGTTATGAAGGGTGGATTCCTGTCCCGTTATGAAGGGTGGATTCCTGTCCCGTTATGAAGGGTGGATTCCTGTCCCGTTATGAAGGGGCTCCTACACACCTAGAAAAAATAACATTTAGTTAAATTTGAATTAGATATAGTGTTGTACAAGTGAAAACATATCACATTAATTAATATCAAAACTTACAGTTAAGTACAGTCTCAAGAAACATCCCTGAAACACTCCTTATACCCTGCCCCAGTCCAAGTTTTCTAAATGGAAGGAGTTATAGAGTGTAAGGAAGCATACAACACACTGTCAACTTCAGGTCCAAGGCACCATTCACAGACAGAAACCTAAGATATAAATACAATGTATCTGAAATTACTCTTCACATGCTCCCCTCATCCAGACCCTATAATTTATGACAGTCTGTAAAGGCCATGTCAGATTTCCAATACGTGTTTACATGATACATTCACTGATCAATTCATTGGGTAGTCAGCTGTTTGTTAACACAAATAGCCACACAGCGAATCACATGGTTAAGACTGAATTGTTCAACCAAAAATTAGAACAGGGAATGCATGATCTATGTGACTTGTCGTGGTATGATTGTTGGTATCAGACGTGATGATGGTTACAGCATCTCAGAAACAAACTTGAGTTTACAGAGCATAGTAGATAAAAAAAAATAAAAATCTGGGAGGGAGTTGTTTAGGTGAAACAAACGTGTTAATTAGAGGTCAGATGAAAATGGCCAGACTTGTTCAAGCTGACAAAAAGGCCACAAACAGTCAAATAACCACTCTCTACAACAGTGTTGTGGTGTGCAGAAGGGCATCTCAGAATGCACAATGGATTGAACCTTGAAGGACAAGGAGCAATAAGTGGGCCCTACCTGGCACTAGATAGGTATACCAATAAAAAACTAACAAAATGGTGAAAGCTGATTGTCTCTTTCCCTCCCAGGACTAAGGCTAAAATGTTTTATTATAAGCAGACTTACAAATCTCTCTTGAAGCTCAGGTCCTGGCTCAGTGTGATCTAAATCTACTCCAGGTTTTGCTACCTATAGGGCAATAGAATAAAGAGCAGTTAATCATTGTCACATTTTAGTCATATAGGAGACAAATCCAGCATCTTGAGTGTAAACATTGTGTACTTGTGGTAAAAGAACAACACTGACATTGCAAGCTGGATGCTCTAACATCCCGCTACATATTAATTGCACATTGAATATAGAATAGGGGTCAACCAATTAATCCTTTGGCCAATTAATCAGCACTGATAGGATGTTTTACAAACTATTGCTATCGGCAGAACTTGGCTCCGATGCGCAGCCCTTTACCAGTCACTTGCAACTTACATCACCTTGCGAAGTCAAGGTAATGTCACTGTGTACAGATCCCGAGATCATTCATAATTAAAATAAACATTATTTTTAAAACAGCGTTGTTTTTCTGAGCATGATAAGTTTGTTGTTTATAGAGTGACATTATAAATGCATTAGACTGAAGATGACTGCTGCTCTGCCAAAAGCATGTGGTCTCTGTTTTGCTAGCAAGCAAGGTTGTTAGAATTTGGCTAGCCGAAAGTGCAAGCCTTACGCAATTGTGGGCCAATGGCCATATCTAAACATTTGGGGCCCATTTTTACTGAAAATGTGTGCGTACGATTAACTCCTGATAATAATCTACTATTAACTGTTAAAGACCTCAAAGAATGGCACTCTTCCTTGATTTTATGAGACACAAGTGCTGGCACTCAGGGCACTGGAGGGGGTCTACCATAAATGCACGATAGACTTTAAATTAAGTTTTTCAATGTAGACTAAATCAGAGATATTTTTCTCAGAAAGCAATTCTCCCCCCCATGAAAAACCCCTTTGACGCGTTATTCTGGCGATGGGGTTAGAAGATGTTGGCTAAACCTTGCATTCCCGGGTTAAACGTTGGAACAGCTGATTGTACAGCAAGGCTGACCAGTGGCATTCAAGTAGTATCGGTTTTCAGTTTATTTCTCTCCACAAAAGTAATGTTTCGGCAATATAACGCAACACTATCACTCTCAACTCGATACAAGACAGGGAGGAAAAGAAACCATTCAACTTTTACTTTACTTCCAAATACTCCAGCCACATAAATATCCATTCATGAAATGAAACTGCACATTTTAGGGTCCTCCTTAACCCAGTAATATGCCCCAGTAGGAAAGGAGGTTTATAAAATGGTTTACATTGTAAGGGGATGCGCAACAGAAGTAAATCCTTCCTGGCCAGTGATAAATCACAGGACAGCATCGCCCATTGTAGAAAATAATTCTTTCCAATGATGTAATCCACACAATCATACCATTTTCTCCATTATCATATCATGCATCTCAACTGGAATAACTGACTTTATGGGGGGAAAATTGCAAAAAATATATACATCAGAGTTTACGTTAGCCGGCAAATGCTGGTATGTTTCAGTGGGAAAATATGCCAAATAAATAGATTAATAGCATATTAAATATAAATAGACTAATATTGGGTGACCTATACGATCTGTTGCCAAGAAAACAGCAAGCCTCTGCTGTTTCAGTGAGACATTACTGAGTTTTTTGTACAATACAATACTAATATTAGTCAAAATATTTTATAATCTAAATATTGTGCAAAAAGTGGGGGGGTGTTATTGGTCGATTAATCGGCTATCAGCTTTTTCCTGCTCCAAACTATCATTATTATATCGACCTTTAAAGATCCACTATCAGTCAACCTCTAGTATAGAGCCCATGAAAGTGGCTTGTTTCTGCTTTGGTCATACATGTAGTCAGAGAGCCAGTCAGAAACACATTAAAATTAAGTGCATACTACGTAAAAAAAGAAAAATATATAGGCAGTCATCTGGGCTAAGTGAATTTACTACTGTACGTACCTCTTACCGCTTCCATTTCACACCTAAAAGACAGATTTCCTAACAAAATTTTTGTTAGTTTTCTCTGAAATTAAATCAGTATTTTTAGAGGACATTTTTGTTCCATGAATAAGGATTCACTTACTTATATTTCACCTCTTGGCCCCTGGGGAGAAAATGAATTTGAGAAAAGGACATCAACAATCTGGCATATCGTGTGAAATTTTTCCGTATCGGTTTCTAGTCTAGGTACAGATTTATAGTGTTTGAAACATTGAGGTGGTATGATTCAGCAAATTAAACATGCTCCCCTTTTCTGCTGGACTCACTGTCAGTCTTCTTAAAACACTGTCAAAATACTATACTTTGATTGTCCCTGAAGTTACAGCCATGTGTTTGCTTGTTTTCTTAAATTACTTGTGTAACCATATGTACAAGTGAAAGTATTGTTACATTACAGTCGATACACTGTTAACTTAAACAAAATGCAAACACTGCCATTACATGCCAATGCACAGTTCATTTGCTAGCTAGCTAGCTTAGCCTTCATTAAGTTATCGAACGAGTAGCTAGCCTGGCCAGTAACTGGTTATTCTGATCATACAGTACCATACTACAGATGTGGTTGGGACCCATCCCACATTTAAATAAGCATTAAATATATATATATATATTTTACATACCTGCTCCTAAATCAGCTGACAGGGTATTCAACATGATGTATCTTGAAAATCCTCTTCCTCTTCACTTGTATGAGAGGGTGGAGAGGGATTTGCAACTATGGCACTTTGGTCGCAAACTCCCGAGCCCCTTACGGGTCATGGTAAAAATACAATTAATAGTCAGGCAAATAAGCCTCTTTAATCCAATTCTCTTAACTTTTATTCATTCCCATATTTTTTATAAATTTCCTCAGCTCTCACCTGTTGATTAAACATTTGAAGAGTAATGGCATAACATGTAATCAATACAATTTAAACTAAATTATAACTTCTTTAACATTTATTTTTATTTATTTAAAATGCATAGGGTTTATGCTTAATGTTTAAATAATTTCTTGATTTCATACATTGGAAAACTCTGAATAATAATCTTTGGCAGAGCAAATCTGAGACATTCCTTTCTGCTTACAAATTAACTCAAGATTATGGCTTGACTGTACTGCGTGTGGCAGTCATCTTTATTGTGGCAACTGCCAGAAAAACACTGTAAAAGCGCCCCTGCCAAGGTTGGAGTTACTGGTGCATAACCAGTGCTATCACACATGAGATGTGAACAACTTCTTCCGCAGGTAAACGTCAGTCCCCAGCTTACGGCACATACCTTTCGTCCTCAGTGTAGGGATGGTGTTTTGCAATCTGGGGCTATGCCACACTCAAAATGTGGCCAGGAGTTCTAGTTACAGAAAATATCAAAGATGTTATGATTTGTCAACCTATTTGAAATAGAGCTCAAGACTCCCCCATAGCAAGACATAAATTATTTCACTGTGGCCAACACAATGAAACAAAGAACCGGCTCTTACATAATTAAGTGAATACAATTAGCACATATCCGAAGCTAGACATTTGGTTTCCAATTAAATAGTAGTGCCATCCGGCACACATTATCCTGTACAAAACAATATATCATGTCCAGTATAGTGAAACATATTGGAGAACTTCTCCTGTCAAGGGGCATGGCAGTGTTTGAGACACACATAGCATAGAATTTTGGCAAAAACGCTATGTCTCAGTCTTATCAGACCACAAAACCTTTTTGGTTCCTCTCATGCTTTCAGATGGTACTTTGAGCAACGGCTTCTTACTTGCCACCTTCTAATAAATGCTTTATGCAGAGCTCTTGATATGATGAACTGGTGCATTTTTTAACCCACTCCCAGCGACTGAACTCTGTAGCTACTTCAAATTGATTGTTAGCCTGTCTGTGACCGCTTTACTTGTTTGAAAACTGAGTTTTGAGGGATGCCATTTTCTTGGTACTGCCTGGGTGGTGTGATGCAGTTTACACTTTCTAAATAATTGATCCAACTGTGCTTACTGGGATTTCCAAAGACTTGGATGTTAGTT
The DNA here is from genome assembly GCF_011004845.1 of Esox lucius. Lineage (NCBI taxonomy): Eukaryota > Metazoa > Chordata > Actinopteri > Esociformes > Esocidae > Esox > Esox lucius. Next base: position 21,082,636 of record NC_047588.1, read on the forward strand.
GGTCCTTAAACAATGTTTTTTTTTAAATCCAAGACATGTGACTGTAACTAGAATCACAGGGGAGGCCGATGGTAAGGTAATTGTGTCCTTGTCAGGGGAATTCATTTTATCTTTGTAAACTGGGAGCTAACACGGAACAGGAGTAAAATAGTTATGCAACATGTTTCATTAATTTATGTAACCAATACTTACACAACAAAAGCTATATGGCCAAAAGTATGTGAACAACCCCTTTTCATTATTGAGTTCAGGTGTTTCAGCCACACCCATTGCTCACAGGGGCATAAAAGATGCCACCTTTGCCACAAGTCAGTTTGTGAAATGTCTGCCCTACTAGATCTGTCCCGTTATATTGTAAGTGCTATAATTGTGAAGAGAAAGCACCTAGGAGCAACAACAACCCTGCCACGAAGTGGTAGACCACGTAAAGTGGGGCTGCCAAGTGTTGAAGCTCATAGCTCGTATAAATCGCCTATCATCTGTTGCATCTCTCACCACAGAGTTCCAAACTGCCTCGGGAAGCAATATCAGCACAAGAACTGTGCGTTGGGAGCTTCACGAAATGGGTTTCCATGGCCAATCAGCTGTATGCAAGTCTCACATCAACATGCACAATGCCAAGTGTAGGCTGGTGTGGAAAGCACGCCTCCACTGGACTCTGGATTAGTGGAAACGTGTTCTCTGGAGTAATGAACCAGGGATAATGATCTGGGGCTGTGCTTAAGGGTTTGGGCTAGGCCCCTTAGTTTCAGTGAAGTGGCATCTTAATGCTACAGGATACAAAGACATTCTAGACAATTCAGTGCTTCAAACTTTGTGGCAACAGTTTGGAGGAACAAAGCAGGGACCACAAAGCAGGGTCCATAAATACATGGTTTGATGAGGTTGGTTTGGAGGAACTCAAGTGGCCTGCACAGAGCCCTGACCTCAACCCTACTGAACACCTTTGGGATGAATTGGAACGGCGATTGCGCCAAGCCAGGCCTTCTCATCCAACATCAGTGCCTGACCGTACAAATGCTCTTTTGGTTGAATGGGCATAAATTCCCACAGAGACACTCAAAAATGTTGTGGAAAGCCTTCCCAGAAAAGTGGTGGCTGTTATCGCTACAAAGGTGGGGCCAACTCCATATTCATGCCCATGGTTTTGGAATGGGATATCCATCATACTCATATACAGTGGATATAAAACGTCTATACACCGCTGATAAAATGCCAGGTTTTTGTGGTGTAAAAGAATGAGACAAACATAAATGATGTCAGAACATTTTTCCACTTTTAATGTCACCTGTAATGTGAACAATTCAATTGAAAAACAACTGAAATCTTCGAGGGGGGAAAATGAAAAATAAAAACCTTATAATAACCTGGTTGCACAAGTGTGCACACCCTCTTATAACTGGGGATATGGCTGTGTTCAGAGTTAACCAATCATTTTCAAACTCATGTTAAATAGAAGTAATTACACACATGCCATCATTTAAAGTGACTCTGATTAATCACAAATAAAGTTCAGCTGTTCTATTTTCCTGATATTTTTATTAGTTGCATCTCAGAGCAAAAGCCATGGTCTGCAGAGAGCTTCCAAAGCATCAGACATATCTCTTTGTTGAAAGTTATCAGTCAGGAGAAGGGTACAAAATAATTTCCAAAGCATTAGATATACCATGGAACACAGTGAAGACAGTCATCATCAAGTGGAGAAAATATGGCACAACAAAGACATTACCAAGAACTGGACTTCCCTCCAAAATTGATGAAAAGACGAGAAGAAAACTGGTCAGGGAGACTTCCAAGAGGCCTACAGCAACATTAAAGGAAAATTGCAGGAATTTCTGGCCAGTACTGGCTGTGTGCTACATGTGACAACAATCACCCTTATTCTTCATATGAATGGGCTATGGGGTAGGGTGGCAAAGAAAATAATCCAAGCCCAGCTGAAGTTTGCAAAAATAAACATCAAGTCCCCCAAATGCATGGAGGAAAATGTGTTATGGTCTGATTAAACCAAGGATGACATTTTTGGCCATAATTCCAAAAGGTATGTTTGGCGCAAAAAACAACACTGCATATCACCCAAAGAACACCATACCCACAGTGAAGCATGGTGGTGGCAGCATCATGCTTTGGGGCTGTTTTTCTTCAGCTGGAATCGGGGCCTTAGTCAGGGTGGAGGGAATTATGAACAGTTCCAAATACCAGGCAATTTTGGCACAAAACCTTCAGGTGTCCGTTAGAAAGCTGAAGATGAAGTTCACCTTTCAGCACAACAACGACCCAAAGCACACATCCAAATCCACAAAAGCATGGCTTCACCAGAAGAAGATTAACGTTTTGGAATAGCCCAGCCAGAGCCCAGACCTGAATCCAATTGAACATATGTGGGGTGATCTGAAGAGGGCTGTGCACAGGAGATGTCCTCGTAATCTGACAGATTTGGAGCGCTTTTGCAAAGAAGAGTGGGCAAATATTGCCACGTCAAGATGTGCCATGATAATAGACTCCTACCCAAAAAGACTGAGTGCTGTAATAAAATCAAAAGGTGCCTCAACAAAGTATTAGTTTAAGGGTACGCACACTTATGCAACCAGGTTATTGTGATTTTTTATATTTTTTCTTCTTAAAGATTTCAGTTTGTATTTCAATTGAATTGTTCACGTTATAGGTCACATTAAAGGTGGAAAATATTCTGACATTATGTATCTTTGTCTCATTCTTTTACATCACAAGAACCTGGCATTTTAACAGGGGTGTGTAGACTTTTTAAATCCACTGTAGGTGTGATGGCCAAGTGTCCACATACTTTTGGCCATATAGTAACTGTATGTATACAGTATATAATGGCTGATATGTACAGTCACTTAATCAATAAGTCTGTTAAATATTTCATTTACGGTGTTGGATGTGTTGTGGCTCAAACAAATAATACTCATGTTACAGAGAAACCAACAGACTGGTAGTTAAGAATAACTAAATAGGCATTAAATAAAAACAATTGAGTTAAATGAAAAGGTATTGATGACCTAGCTGTAAATGTTAACAGAAAAATTATATGAATACAGAACTGCATTTTCTTGTAAAGAAAACTCTGCTGTACAGTATGTCTGTGAGATGTTATTACTAAAAAACGTTACTTGCTTTATACCAGTGATTGCAATGTATACACTGTAAACACAGTACCACGTATTTAACTGTAGGCCATAATTGATATACTGTATTACAATATGTTTAGACAAAGTGTATTTGACTTTGCTGTATCCTATCCACTGTTCAGTATGCCCTGAATATATACCACGCTGTGTCTTGTATACTGATCCTCTACAGCGTGTGCTATAGATGCTATAGAATGTGCTGTGTCTTGTATACACTATATATTCAATATGTACCATGTGTACTGCACTGTATAGACTTACAGAGCTGGGGCTCGAGTGTCGGCGCAGTTTGGGTGACTCTTTTCCAGTAGAGGAGGTCTTAGAGGTGATACAGGCATTGTTTTCGGAGTGCACCCTCTTCACCTGGCTGGCAGGCTTCTCAAAGGCATCAAAACCACTCTGTGTCCGCTGAACCTTGACCTTCCTGTCCTCGGGGATGGTGTCCAGGGGCTTGATGACCGATTCTGTTCCCTGGCCGCTGCGTGTAGACATCTTTGTGACACATATCTGATAGGAGGCACAGAAAGAGAGAAGAGACAGACACAGTAAATTGTCTTTACTGCTATTTGGCCAAATATTGCTTCCCATCCTTTCCCCAACCCACCATGTCCCCTCCTAATCTAGATCTACCATTCATTTAATCTTTCTACCGGTCTCCATCTATCTTGCTCTGTGGAGTCCAAGTTCAGCGTTACAAAGAGAAGCTTTTTATCTCCATCTCCATCTGATCAAAACATATCAACAAGCCAACTCTGTTTATGCCGCTGCCTCTTTCACACCCCAGTTCTGCTGTGTGGTCACATAAGCACACACGCACAGACACACATGCACAAACACCTGAATAAACACACCTGTAACTTACCAGCTACACCACACCCGCCAAAAGAGTGTGTGTTCCCTGGACACACAAGGACCAATCAGTGTGTCGTGTTCTGCCACGGCCTCCTCTACAAATGAAATATTTAACACTGGACTCACCAACAAGCTGCCATTCTAATTACTACACATATACAGTAACCAGGCTGCAGTAGAGTCACCTTGCAGCTTGCAAAGTTGGTCCAACCCACAAATAGCAGCAGTAAACAATTAATATAAAAAATTTACTATATGGGTTAATTATTTATATGTTCTAATATCTGATGGTTAGGGTTAGATTTCACGCATTGTATTTGTTCCGATTTGTTGTGGGTTGTAGTAACACATGGGGTAGTCAGTGTACACCAACGTTTTGTGCATCTTTTATTTGTTGCGGAAGTTAATCAAACATGCAATCTTCAGATAGAAACATTTAATTGTTTTAGTTTTTTAGAAGAGAGGACGTGGTACTGCGAGATTACATACGGTCACTGGCGAACTAAATTGACGAAATACGACAGAATCATCTCACAGCATATGGAAAACCCGGATGGTGTTTTGGTGGATGCAGGGGATTTCAACCATTCAAATCTGAAAAAGTTTTTTCCCAAACCCCCAAAATGACTCCTGTCCAAACAGAGGAGACAAAACACTGGACCAGGTGTACACAAACATTCTGGAGGCTTGCAAAGATATTCCCCTCCCCCATCTGGGACAGTATTCCTACTCCCAAAGTATTTAAACGTGTGAAACCATCAGTGAGGACAGTCAAAGTGTGGCCAGAGGGGTCAGTCTCACTGGTACAGCACCAGTTTCAACATACAGACTGACGTTTGTTCGCACCTCAAGCCACCATTGACTCCCATATAGACATTAAAACATACGCTTCTTCCATTCTGGATTAATTCAACATCTGCATCCCGTAAACAAATAGACCTTCCCCAACTAGAAGCCGTGGATGAACAGAGAGATCCGACCACTTCTGAAGGCAAGCAACACTGCTTTCAGATCTGGCGATGTGGAGACCTACAGCTCATCCAGGGCCAACCTGAAAAGGGGAATCAATATAGCTAAAAAAAGACCACAAACTGCGTACTGAGGAGCACTTCAATAAAAACACCAAACCATGACGCATGTGGCAGGGTATCCAAGCCATCACAGACTACCCGCCAAAGAACCATACTCCACAGCAAGCGATGTCTCCTTCACCAACAAGTTAAACAACTTCCACGTCTGCTTTGACAGGGACAACAAAGAGCCAGCCATTAAAGCTGAACTCCCCCCAGATGAACCCCCCCAGACCATTCACAGCAGATGTGTCGTCTGCACTGAGCAGGGTGAATGCACGCAAGGCTGCAGGTCCTGATGGTGTCCGCGGGTGTGTGTTCAGAGCATGTGCTGGGCAGCTGGCCAAGGTGTTAACTAAAATTTTCAACCTGTCACTGGCCCAGACCGCAACCAATGTGCCAGGGCTGAAGCAGTCGATTATTAAGTGCTTTGAAAAACTAGTTCTGGTCCACCTTAAGTCCTGCCTCCCCCCAACACTGGACTCCTACCAGTTTGCGTACCAGTCGAACACGTCTACAGAGGACGGCTCTACATTCTGCCCAGACTCACCTGGACAAAACCAACACCTATGATAGAATGCTATTCATAGACTTTAGCTCAGCATTCAACATGGTCATCTCCTCTAGGCTGGTCAACAAACTGCATGACCTGGGGTTCAGCCCCTCTCTCTGCAACTGGACTTTAGACTTCCTAACCAACAGACCCCAGTCTGTCAGGTTAGACAACTTCACCTACTCCACCCCGATCCTGCACACTGATGTTCCACATGGCTGCGTGCTGAGCACCCTCCTGTACTCCCTCTTCACCCACGACTGTGTTCCTGTACACAGTTCCAAAACCGTCATCAAGATCGCAGACGACAGCACAGTGGTAGGCCTGATCAGTGACAATGATGAGTTAGCCTACAGGGAAGAGGTCAAGTGCCTGGCAGAATGGTGAGCTGACAACAATCTGGCCATCAAAGCAAAGAGGCTGAAGAAGGCCCGCTTGTCTTCCCAGATCCTGTAGAACTTCTACTGCTGCACTATCGAGAGCATTTTGACAAACTGTGCCACAGTGAGGTTTGGCGGATGCTCTGTGGCCAACCGGAAGGCACAGCAACGGGTGGTGAAAACTGCCCAGCACATCACTGGTGCACAGCACAAGTGGTGTCTAAGCAGGGCACGCGGTATCATCAGAGAGCTTTTACACCCAAGCCACAAACTGCTTTCCCTCCTACCATCAGGCAGGCAGTACAGGTCCCTTCGGTCCCGCACCAGCAGGTTCGGGAACAGCTTATTCCCATCTACTGTAACCCTGCAGAACTCAGTGACCCATCCCATCACTAACCATACCCACCCGCCCACCGCTTAGTAATGCCTCTCTGGGACGTTGTTGCACTACTCCCTTGTACTACATGTCTACCTCAGGAACCTCATTGCTGCTATCCATGCATTTCAGTTGCATATGCCACCTTGCATCTTCAGTTTGCCTGCACTGCACATTTAGAATTGCCATTGTACTTGCTTATCTTTTTTTCAGATGTTACATGCATGTCTACCTCTGGAACCTCATTGCTGCTATCCCTGCATTTCAGTTGCACATACTACCTTACACCTCCAACTAGCTTGATTGCACAGTCAGAATGGCCATTGCACAATTATTCATTCCCTCTTGCACATGCATATCCTTAATAATGTTCTGCCCTCCCCTATTTGCCATCATTGCACATTTCGAATTGCCATTTGGCACTGTATTTGCCCACATTGTACATCCATACATTCCGCTTGTAACATACACTTTACTTAATACTAAATTTCCTGCCCCCTTCTATTTGCACTTCTGGTTAGATGCTAACTGCATTTCGTTGTACTGTACTTGTACTGTTCAATCACAATAAAGTTGAATCTAATCTAATTACGGGACATACTTCTTTAAAATTGATTAAGAAGCTTGAAAATGGGATGTGTGATGCATATTTGGTTGAGGAGACAGACAGTGGAGCATGTATTGTTGTACTGTGAGTTCAATGATGTGGAGAGAGATTGTTCGACAGTGTAAGGAAGGTGGGACGCCAATGGATGGTATTCTGGGAGAAGGACATGGAAGCAGTGAGGTATGTTGGGAACTATTATATTTTATAAGGTAGCCCGGTTTAGGCAGGAGAATATGAGTGTTGTACGTCATGATTTACCCCCCACTCCAGAACAGCGGTATATGCACTTTAAAATTGACTGGTTCAGCCAACAGAATCCTAAAGAAGAAGACAGATTTCATTTAAAGGACTGTAGCGGCTGCTTATGGCATTGTTGATTTAACAACAATATTTGTATGAATGTCACAAAATCTAATTGATAAAAACGTGGTTTTGTATTCTCATGGAACTTGTCATAAACAAGAAACCAGAAAAAAGTTGATGCTGTCATTTTAAAGTGTAATTATTTATTAGCTATAATAATTTATTATTCAAAAGGATGGAGCCAAAACGGGCCACTATCACATTAGTGGTACTGCGTTGGAAATGTACTTGCTCTTTGAAAGCGTTAATGATGTCGAGATGAGTAACAAATAAACAGTGGATATGTTTGGTGTTGTCCATGTTTGGCTAACACATTTTTATTGTAACTGTACGTTATCTTGTATTTGATCCGATATCATACATACATGTAAACGGTCACAGTTGCTTGCCATAGCAAACCAGCCAGGTAACTGTTTGGGTCAATCTAACTAGAAAAGTTGTGTGGCTGCTTGTACTTGGCATTAGCTGTGTATCTTGCATGACTTCTGTCTCAATCTCGTCATGAAAACAGTTGCTGTATTTATGTAGTTAGATGTTTATTATTGTTTCTACCTTCTATCACATAGAAACAACCCCAAATGTTTGCTGGAGCTAGTAAACTACCTGCTTTATCAGACTGCTTAGAGACCTTTGTGCAAATGTTTAAGGAGGAGGAAGAGGAGGAGGTGGGGAATGGAGAGGGACAGGTGTAGGAAGATCGAGAGCCCACTACAGAGGTGAACATACATTCCTACAGTTATTTGTTTTGAGTGTGAATGTTTTTATACAAACATAATTACAGAGTTGGCAACTCGAGTTCCAGACTTAGACTCAAGTCACAGTAAATATAGAATAGCTAAAATCAATCAATCATTTAAATGTATTTATAAAGCCCTTTTTACAACAGCAGTTGTCACAAAGTGCTTTACAGAGACACCCGGCCTTAAACCCCAAGGAGCAAACAACAGTAGTGTTGGATTTCAGTGGCTAGGAAAACCTCCCTAAGAAGGCCGAATTTTAGGAAGAAACCTAGAGAGGACCCAGGCTCAGAGGGGTGACCAGTCCTCTTCTGGCTGTGCCGGGTGAGATATTAGAATAATAAATAAAGAGTCTATTTGATTCTAGACTAGGTCAAAAGTATGACCAGGTGGACAAGGACAGGGACAGCAACGTGCCCCCCAAACCAGGTACTCCACAGGTGTGGACCAGGACCTCAACTCCTCCTAAGATTTAAAACTGGAGGAGACTGAGAAAAGTTAGAAAGTGCATTCCTCATATCCCCCAGAAACAATAATATAGCAGCGTAACACCTTGGAACTGAGACAGGGGGTCCGGTGACAGGGCCCAACAGGCAGGAAATCAATCCACCCACATTGCCAGGCATCAACCAAAGGGACACCAACCAACTGCAATCCCCCTGAAAGAAGGCCGAGTATTGCCAGCAGTGTACAGCCCAATTGCACAAGTAAAACAATGGAAAAAAACTGCCTTGTTCCAGTCAGACTCTGAGTTGGACAGATAAAGCAATAAAAGATGAAAGTCACCTAGGCAAAGTAAGTGACATTTCTCCTCAGAGAAATGAGCGGGAAGCGAACAGTCAAAATGGCAAGTGGAATTGCACCTGATCCATTTGTAATAACATTTTGCTAAAAATATATTACAATTTAAGGGGGCAACATAAATCCTTGTTGCAAAACGTGTGGCACATCAATCAGAGCTGCAACGAGCACAACATCAAACTTCTTGCTCCACTTGAAGGGACACAGAGAGTGGTTAGTTCGACTGACCCCAATGGTATACAAGTGTGCTCATAAGTTTGCATACCCTGGCAGAAATGGTGACATTTTGAAATTATTTTGAAAATTACGGATCACACACTTTTATTTAAGGTTAGTTGGCTCCTTTTTAAATCATAATGATAACAGAAATCACCCAAAGGGGCCCGATCACAAGTTTCATACCCTTGAATGTTTGGCCTTGTTACAGACACATAAGGTGACACACACGCAATTAAAGGTGAATTTCCCACACCTGTGGCTTTTTAAATTGCAATTAGTGTCTGTGTATGAATTGTCAATGAGTTTGTTAGCTCTCATGTGGATGCACTGAGCAGGCTAGATACTGAGCCATGGGGAGCAGAAAAGAACTGTCAAAAGACGTGTAACAAGGTAATGGAACTTTATAAAGATGGAAAAGGTTTTGAAAAGATATCCAAAGCCTTGCAAATGACAGTCAGTACTTTTCAATCACTTATAAAGAAGTGGAAAATACAGGGATCTCTTGATACTAAGTCAAGGTCAGGTAGACCAAGAAAGATATCAACCAAAGCTGACAGGAGAATTGTTTGGCATACAAAGAAAAACCCACAAGTAACCTCAAAGAAAAATACAAAGAAAAACAGGCTACTCTGGAAAAAGATGGTGTGGTTGTTTGATGGAGCAATACGACGTTACAAAAATTAGCTGCATGGTCTAGTTGCAGAAAGAAGCCATTATTGCACCAATGCCACAAATAAGCCTGGTTAGAATATGCCTGACAACACCTTGTGGATTACAGGATTACAACTTCTGGCACACTGTAATTTGGAGTGACGAGACCAAAATAGAGCTTTATGGTCACAACCATAAGCACTTTGTTTGGAGAACAAGGCCTATAGTGAACAGAATACCATCCCCACTGTGAAGCATGGTGATGGCTCACTGATGTTTTGGGGCTGTGTGAGCTCTAACAGCACAGGGAATCTTGTGAAAATTGATGCCAAGATGAATGCAGCATGTTATCAGAAAATACTGGCAGACAATTTGCATTCTTCAGCCCGAAAGCTGCGCATGGGACACTCTTGGGCTTTCCAGCACGCACAAGGCCAAGTTGACCCTCCAGTGGTTACAGCAGAAAAAGGTGAAGGTTCTGGAGTGGACATCATAGTCTCCTGACGTTAATATCATCGAGACACTCTGGGGGGATCGCAAACGTGTGATTCATGCAAGATGACCAAAGACTTTGCATGACCTGGAGGCATTTTGCCAAGACTAATGGGCAGCTATACCACCTGCAAGAATTCAGGGCCTCATAAGCAACTATCACAAAAGGCTGCATGCTGTCATTGACACTAAAGGGGGCAATACACAGTATTAAGAACTAAGGGTATACAGACTTATGTACAGGGGTCAGTTCATTTTTTTCTTTGTCACCATGTTTTGTTTTATGATTGTGCCATTCTGTTATGACCTACAGTTGAATGTGAATCCCATAAGAAATAAAATAAATGTGTTTTGCCTGCTCCCTCATGTTTTCTTTACAAATGGGACATATATTACCAGTTCTCCAAAGGTCCGCAAACGTTTGAGCCCAACTGAATATGCAAGTCGTAGAACGCCTCTGCTGCTCTAAAGGAATCGCTTTTGGGCATGTTGGTCTTCCATTCCAGACCCCGCTTTCTGCTGTGGAGATTACTGTACTCTACCAAAATTAGAGCCAGATTTCTGATGGAGTAACATTTAGATTTGTAAAGTGGGGCGTTAATGCAATTTGTGACTTTCTTTAGTAGGCAACCTGCCTAAGAGTTTATATGGCAGAAAAAACCCTGCATCAGTAATCATGCTTTGAAATTCTGGTTGTGGCTCACAACATCATCATCCTGGACACTGGACCCACTCCAATTCTGTTCCTTCCCACCTGGAAAGGAGGAATACACATGAGAATGCTCTTCATTGACTAAAGCTCAACATCGTAGTGCACTCCACGTTCATCACTATGCTTTGGATATTAGGACTGAAAGCCTTACTCTGCAACTAGGTCATGGACTTCCTGATGGGATGGCCCCTAAGTGTGAAGGCAGCCTTGTGATACTGGCGAAAGAGTTCTCTGTCAATTTAATCATTGACTTGTAGGTTTGCAGCACTATTTTTCTGCCTCTGCTTTGGATGATTATAGTTATAGCGTAAATAATAATCCTGGAGGCAGCCTTGTGATACTGGCGAAAGAGTTCTCTGTCAATTTAATCATTGACTTGTAGGTTTGCAGCACTATTGTTCTGCCTCTGCTTTGGATGATTATAGTTATAGCGTAAATAATAATCCTGTGCATGTAATTCATTACAACAGTGTCTGCTTATCACTCTCCAGACTGTAGTGTCATCTAACAGTGACAAACATTAGATATTCCTTCTCATGTCACTTTAGTAAGAATGGCTCAACCCATCACAAAATATAGCCTTAGGCCTATTGGGCCAAATTCGGAAACTTAATCCAGACTGCCTTGCAATCTTCAGATGAATTTTGAACAATTTAGTAATCCGGTAATGTGGCAGTTGTAGGTGTGTGTCATCCAGTCTATGCAAAGAAATGCATGCTGAATCCGCTAACCAACACAGCCCAGTCTAAAGCAGCCTACAAAATGTAGTGATTGACTATACAGTGTTGCATGAAAGTATGTGAACCCTACCAGGACGGTCATTTTTGTATGAAATTTTAACAAACTCAAACCCAATTCATAATAAAGAAATTCCATACAAAAGACAAACAAAAACAAAACATTTTTTATTTATCAACAACGAATGTGTGCAACAATGTGAACCCCTTCATTCAATAGCTTGTGGCACCTCCATTAGCAGTGATAACTTGCAAATTCCTCCTGTAGCCACAAATCAATCTCTGACATAATCTAAGTGATTTCTGGCCACTCCACCTGACAGAACTCAGCCAATTGGGTAAGGTTTAAGGGTTGGCTGACATATACTGTCCGTTTCATGTCCTGCCTCAGCATATCAATTGTATTAATGTAAGAACTTTGACTTGGCCAATCCAAAACACGAATCTTCTTTCCCCAGAGCCATTCTTTGGGAGATTTGCAATAATAGTGCTTTGGGTCGTTGTCTTGTTGGAAGACCCCTTTTCAGCCTAGCTTTAGCTCCTTGACTGATTCTCTGACATTCTGTTCAAGAACCTCCTGGCAGAGTTGCTGTCATGTTAAATGCACTCCATTTGTAAATTATTTGCCCCACAGAGAACTGATGTAGCCCAAATCTCTTTGTGATTTAGCCTTCCCCTGATGTGCTCTCACTCCGCTCTTTCGGATGCCCTCTGAGATCTCCTGCCCTCTCGGC